>NC_056732.1:211378316-211488316 GCF_019279795.1 Protopterus annectens | reverse complement strand
ATAAATGTAGATATAGATATAAATATAGATATAGATATAGATATAGATATAAATATAGATATAAATATAGATATAGATATAAATATAGGTATAGATATAAATATAGATGTGTGTGTGTGTGTGTGTGTGTGTGTGTGTGTGTGTGTGTGTGTAATATGTATATAATGTGTCTTTGGATTTGAATGTTTGAATATTGTGTATATATGGAAACACACACACACACACACACATACACATACATACACTCACAAACACACACCCACACACACACACACACACACACAAAATCAAGTGGCAACAAGTGAAAAATACAAGATGTTGAAACATTGAATATTTACTCAATGTAAGCTGTCAAAAGTCTAGGCTCTACAATGTGCCCCACAGCACTCAAACATACCTGTCTGACTCCCCATTATGATTGAAACATGACTTCCTGAGCAGTGTTTGATAGTTACTGGTTGTCAGTACAGTCACATTTTTGTTTTACTGACCTAGGAACATTCATCCTTTCCCAGAAGCCATCAGAATCCTGCCTTGTAGCTTAGTTGTACATCTTGAATCTTACCCAAAATAATCAAACTTAGCCAAAAGTCAGGCTGGATCACTCATTCATGTTTTGCAAACTGATTTATGCCATCTGCCAATTATAGCTAGCTAGCTGAGGATTGACAACCTGGATATGTGAAAACGTTTCTAATGCCTAGGCAACTCCTTCCCACTAATACTTATTGTTTTTTTATTTATTCTGAAATTATACCATCAACTAGGGAAGTTGATACTACTGAACTGTTAGAGGCAGTAATCAAGGATGGGGAATGCTTCTTGTCTAAGGACATGGTAGTAATAATAGACATACTATTTTATATAATAAAATATTGAATGCTCTGTGACTAAGAAAATAGATGCAATGTTGAGACTGTTGAGCTCTCTCCATTTGTGCAGTTCACAAACTAGGAACTTTTGGGGGGACATGGGACATCCCTTTTTTGGAGGAGTCAAAAAAAGTCAGTCTAATTTAAGACATTCTTGCTATTCTTAACTTAGCTAGACAACTAGGCTTGTTGGTTTGAAGCTATGCGGAAGAACTATAAACATGGTTAGAGAATAAGGGTAAACATGGTGGTCATGAATTTGAAGTGTGAGTTTTTGTACAGCACTAATATTAACATTGTAAGACACAAAGCAATAAATATATGTGCAGCATGATGCCAAATAATTTTACACTTCCTCCTTCTGTGTCACAATAAGGTGCCTTTTGGCTAGTGGCAGTGCAAGACACAAAAGAGAATTATGCAAATGTAGGACACAAAAGAGAATTATATAGATATAGAGATAGTCCTATGTTTGCACATTAACACTGTATGGTAATAGTGAGCGTGTGCTTTTTATGAGGCATCTAGATGTTTGACATTATTGTCAAATGCTTTTTTTCACATTCTGTGTTATACTATGACTAGAACAAATTTCCAACTGTGCCTCATTACTCAGTTGTGGAGAGATTTATCCATAGCGTATTTCATTTCAGTAGTGGTATGGAGTATAGATAAGGTTAATACAATCCAGAGGTTTTTATTCTCTTTTGTCAGAGCACACTACCTATGCATGTACAGGCATGGAACATTCGGTCACGTACATCTGGACACCCACTCTGTATTTGTCAAGACTGCCTCATACAACATATACTTTAACAGTGTGCATAGCACCAGAGGTAACAGCATGGAGCCGTGCCGTAACTTTTTATTAAGAGTGCATTTACAGCTGAGCAGTAACATCAGGGAAGATCTGACAGAAGTATTTTGGTACATGGAGGAGGAAGCACAGTCAGGGCTTATCAGTAGGCAACAATAACACAGTGAGGCATGAACTCAGATGTGTTTACAGATGTCACTATAAAGTGAATCATAAGCAGTGAATTCTTGATGTCCTTCTGTAATTAATGTAACTTTTAGGAAGCCATTTGGAACTTCCTCAAATCGTTACTTCTTTTAGGTAATAATCAACCGCGTCATATATCCCATCTAGCACCGAGTGATTCTTCAGATCACAAACAAGTAGGTGATATCATGGAGATAAAACTCAGTGATATTTTACTCCATGGGGTAGCTGTGGACACAGAAACAGAATTGGGAAAATTTGAACACATGACAGTAAGGATAAATGATTCCTTATTTTCTTCCACATCTGTGTTTTGTGCTTATTCTTAATTCACTTTTAACCATAATGAGTGTAAAACATTATTTAAACTTTACTTTTTCAACTCCAGTGATGCAGTGTACAAATTTTCACAAACCATGCCTTATTGTATGTTTATATTATAGCTACGTGTCTGATATTGAGTCATGTGCTGTTTGATATGTCATGACATTATCGTAGTAAATTTAAAAATCATTTCACAACAGGAAAGAACTGAACTCTGATACTGATATCTGCTGTAAAGAAAATCAACATATTGTCCTTAATTTCCTTGCCATGGGAGTAAGAGGGGCTTAATGTGCCTACATTTAGGATAAAGTGGTAGAAAGAAAGAAAGAAAACAAAAGGCCTAGATCATTGCTGCCAAGTCACCCTTTGCTGAAGTTCTTAGTAACAGACATAGAACCCCAGGGAGATAGCTGTGAAAGCCTTAGATCCTCTTGCCTGAGGTGATCACATGTGGCATTGAACATGCCAGGACATCTACTGGCACTCTCTTGAATTAGAGAAGTACATATGGAGGGTTGGCAGTGGGAGACATAGCTCTTAACTTCTTTTTTCAGAAATTAAGGACAAAACTAAAAATAATGGAGAAACAAAGGCCCAAAATCAGGGAACGTTAAATATTATGTCAATAGACTTTAAAAGGAAAACTGTACACCAACATGCAATTTCTGAACAATACCTCTAATGTTTGGCCTTTTTGACTAACTGTAATCCTTGGTGATTTATCAGAAAATCATTTTTTGGGGGGGGATAAGGCAAAAAAGATATGAGACAAAAATAGGGGGGAATAGTGCAAAATCAAAGAATTGTAAGGCAGAATAGGAAGGCACTATAGAAGTAGAAGAGAGAACTTCAGTGATCCTAAAAAAATGGGGTAACACTGGGCTTCCAGGGACCTAAACTACTAATAAACAGATGATTTTGTCAAAATAGTATCTCTGTCATCTAGTTAAAAACTGTGTTTTAACCAATGTCACAAACATAATTAAAGTTGCATTTGTGAATAAACTGAACATTCTATGGGAAACTGTTATCCCAAAATGCATATTATACCATGACCCCCCCAAAACGTGCACGCTGATTGGCCAGCGTGCCCGTTGTAAATCGAGTTATACTAATGGAAAAAGGTCCGGTCACCGGACTTTTCCATTAGTATAACTCGATTTTAAACACTGTCGCTATGTTAAATGGGTTTAACATGGCGAGACAGCTTTAAAATAAGCAACGGAGATCTCCGTTGCTTATTTTAAAGCTGTCTCGCCATGTTAAACCCATTTAACATAGTGAGACAGTTTAAACAACGGAGAAAGCAAGATCTCCGTTGCTTTTTATAGCTATGTTAAATGAGTTTAACATAGCGAGACAGTTTAAAATAAGCAACGGAGATGTCCGTTGCTTATTTTAAACTGTCTCGCTATGTTAAACTCATTTAACATAGCGAGACACTAAAAAGCAATGGAGATCTTGCTTTCTCCGTTGCTTTTGCACAGCTCTGATGTACTGCGCAGACATCTGCGGAAGGGCAGTAAACAGGCATTATACTATGGCATTATTTAAGAAAAGTAATAGTTTCTTTTCTTAAATAATGTCATATATAATAGCAATAACCACTTCTGGGTGTGGGTAATGCTAAATTTACCCACGGTTGGCTTTGTTTCGTCCCTTCGCTTCGCCCTCGGGACCAAACCATGCCAACCGTGGGTAAATTTAGCATTACCCACACCCAGGCGTGGGTTATTGCTATAGTAACTACAATGGATATTGAGATTTCAGAAATTCCACTTTCTAAACAAAAGTCTGACTAGAATCTGGTGCCTTCAGGGTCATTAATGTTTACTGGATAAAGAAGGTTTTTTTTAGGTAACATGTATGATCACTTAATTATTTTTTGCTGGAGTATGACAGCCTTTCATTGCTAATGATTTATTGTCAGGTTGACTGCCTTATATTTGAGAAGGCTCACAGTAACAGCATTTGAGATGTGTTTAGAGTTTATTTATTTATTTATAACAACCTATTGAACAATTCAGTAAAATACAGTAGCATAGCAGATGAGTGCAACTGAAGTATGATGTCAGCAGATGAGTGCAACTCAAGTATGATGTCATGCATTTTCTTGGCAACAACTGGTACAGACATTGGTTATTCTACAGCATATACAAATATAGCAGTGTGCATCTTCCTGTTGTCTTCTCAGTAGCCACCTTTATTCATTTAGAATGCCAAATAGACTTTGCTTTTGTGCATAACAACGGCAGAGTCTTCAATGTGGGGTGCTTTCCTGTGCCCATATAACAATACAGTATGCTTATTATCTCCAGGTATACAGCTATATCGATGGTATGACTCAAGTGCTGCTTGGGTAACTCAGCAGTCATTATAGAACTAATGAGGACTGGAATCTAGTTACTGTAAAGCAAGCAATAGAACAGTAAAACACATTCAGTGAGGTTAGTGATGTGCATAAAAGTGGACCAAGTTTATATTAATCCTGCAAAATAGGGACATTAGCTGTGTCAGCTTAAGGCTGTTTTAAGTTTTTTTTTTTTATCTTTTTTACCTTTCACTCAATTTGGTCCTAAGTGGGTGGTCACCTCCTTTCCGACTATTGTTTTCTTTTGCTCAGTATTCTTGCAGTATGACATGATCTGCAGAGAGGTATAGCATCTTCATTACCAAATTCAGTGTTATTGTTGTAATTGTAGACTTTGTGGCACAAGTACCTCTATTATAAGCAGAAAGAATGCCAAGAAAATACTTTAATGTGGTTCTTTTGAGATGCAGTAAAAATTGCATTCTTGGTTATTTTATATAAGTTAATGTAGACAGTGTAATATATGTAGTTATCCATAGATGAATCAAAAAATTAAATTGAATGTGTTGAGCATTAGTTTACTTATAGGGCAACCATTCTTAGAAACAGAAAAAAATGTGTTTTTCATCATATCTTTATATTTTCTGCAGTATTATGTGAATATCCTAATAAAAAGTTAAAGGTATATATTTTTTAATTTATTATACCCCAGAATGTTTACACGGGGCTGACATGCTGATATAAAATCATTATGCAATCACTGTTCTCATAACTGATGTAATTTATGGAGACAGAGCATGCTGTAATTATTTATTTATTTATTTGACATTTGTTTACCTGGAAAGTCCGACTGGGCCAGAAAGTGCCCATTGTCAGCAAAGGCTCCGGGAGATACATTTGATTTTCTTTGATTTAAATGTAAACATCTTCACTGAATTATAACTTGTGACATAGGCAAATTTACATTTATATAAAAGTAGTCAAACTGTATTAACAAACATTAACAAACATATTTCACATATATTTAAGCAATAACAGACGGCATGGTGTGGTATATTGAAGATTTACCTACGGTTGGCATGATTTAATCATGAGGACAAAGCCTGAGTGATTAAATAAAGCCAATCATAGGTAAATGTCAGTATACCACAACCACGGAGTCGGTTATTGGTATTATACAAATACATCACTCATAATTACTGGTCTTCCTCCAGTAGTGGTATACTGCTTCCTTGCGTTGATGTATTGCACATGCAAATGGGACTTGTGTTTCTATGCATAATGCATACTCAGTACATCAATGCTTTGAGACGGAAGCAATGGAGAAAAGAAAGTCTCTGTTGTGCCATTTTTAAAAAAATAAATAAATAAATAAAAGGTTTTGGACACTTTATATCAACAGAAAAAAGTCCAGGCGACCGGACCTTTTTCCGTTGATATATTGTAGGATTTACAACGGGCACGCTGGCCAAACAGCATGAACATTTTGGAATATTAATGGGGGGGGGGTCATTGTATAATACTATACTATATCATATAACCTAAGCATCATTACATAAATTATTCAATTCCTGCCCCCTCCTTTTTAAACAAGAAACATCTTTATTAAATCATCATTTATGACATAAGCAATCATACATTTATATAAATGTAAACAAACCACACATATTTGTTTTGGTATTATTTCTCCATGAACTTATGGGAGTACACTCATTTTCTGCAATTTTTGTCTGGCAAATATCTGTTTGTCTTTTCATAACATTATTTTATTTTTATTAAGCCATTTTCATCACCTTAAAGGGATAAAATCCTGTCTATGACCCAGTGACCAGAGTTCGTCTAACAGCTTGCTCAGCTGTTGTGGCTGCGGAGGGGTGAATGAATTATATTTAATCCTGTCAGACTCTTTTCAGGAGAAAGGGGGGTGGTAATGGGAATACTCAATGTGCTTGAATCCTTGGTGGATATTGGGGATCATGTGGAGGTGCTTGTCTTGAAGGGGGAAAGGATCAACTGATGATGTCATATAGGTGTGGCAAGAGCAGCAAATGTCCATTGCATGCAAATCCTTGGCTACTCATGAGCACATGCAGGGAGTCAGAGCTGTATAGGAAGCCATAGTCCTCCTCAGAATGATGGGCCTGCTTCTGGTACACTGGACACTTTCCTCCATGGAATGAATGGATCTTGGAATTCTTGCTTAAGGAGAAAGAGCAGGTCAGTATGTGACCAGAAGGATAAGCATGATGGAGAGGAGGACTGGAGAATTTTTCTTTAATGGCATCAACTGCACAGCATTATAAGTTATACTTCAATGTTACAATTGAAAAGTTAACTTTTTTTCTAGGTTTTGTACATATTGTGAATTGTAGTTCTAAGTTAAGTATCATGTGAGGCTGGTCATTGGTGACTCTTAGCACTGACAGAAAAAGACTGACTGCAGTCAGTATCCAAGTTTAAAACCTTTAACTGACTCTGTAGATAGACTCTATGACCTGCCTAATTACTTGGTTACATTAACGTAGTAAAAATCTGCAATGTATCAACTCCTTCAAACTTACATGATGTCATAAATGATGTGGCAAATACAAAATTGGTGTACCGAGAAACTAAATAAAAATCTTCAAGGGGAAATCAGTACAAGTATTTAAGTGAATAAGTGAGTGAATATATATATATATATATATATATATATATATATATATATATATATATATATATATATGTGTGTGTGTGTGTGTGTGTGGCATTCATATAGTGGATTAAAGGGAAGGAACAGCAGAGTGCATTGTGATGTGTAAACCTTGGCATGTGATTAGAATTGTTTAATGATTTTGTCATATTTCTTTCCAAAGAAAATAGTAACAGTGCAGGTCAGTCTACTGGTGTGTCACAATGTTAACTGCAGTCTGCTATTGTGTCACAATGTTAACCTCAGTCTGCTATTGTGTCACAATGTTAACCACAGTCTGCTATTGTGTCACAATGTTAACCGCAGTCTGTTATTGTGTCACATTGTTAACCGCAGTGTGGTGGTGTGTCACAATGTTAACCGGAGTTTGCTATTGTGTCACAATGTTAACCGCAGTCTGCTATTGTGTCACAATGCTAACCGCAGTCTGGTGGTGTGTCACAATGTTAACTGCAGTCTGCTGTTGTGTCACAATGTTAACCACAGTCTGTTATTGTGTCACAATGTTAACCGCAGTCTGCTATTGTGTCACAATGTTAACTCCAGTCTGTAGGTGTGTCACAATGTTAACTGCAGTCTGCTATTGTGTTACAATGTTAACCGCAGTCTGCTATTGTGTCACAATGTTAACTGCAGTCTGTTATTGTGTCAAAATGTTAACCACAGTCTGTTACTGTGTCACAATGTTAACTGCAGTCTGCTATTGTGTCACATTGTTAACCGCAGTCTGCTATTGTGTCACAATGTTAACCACAGTCTGCTGGTGTGTCACAATGTTAACCGCAGTCTGCTATTGTGTCACAATGTTAACCTCAGTCTGCTGGTTTGTCAGAATGTTAACCGCAGTCTGCTATTGTGTCACTATGTTAACCGCAGTCTGCTGGTGTGTCACAATGTTAACCGCAGTCTGCTATTGTGTCACAATGTTAACCGCAGTCTGCTATTGTGTCACAATGTTAACCGCAGTCTGTTATTGTCACAATGTTAACCGCAGTCTGCTATTGTGTCACAATGTTAACCGCAGTCTGTTATTGTGTCACAATGTTAACCGCAGTCTGCTATTGTGTCACAATGTTAACCGCAGTCTGCTGGTGTATCACAATGTTAACCGCAGTCAGCTATTGTGTCACAATGTTAACTGCAGTCTGCTATTGTGTCACAATGTTAACCGCAGTCTGCAGGTGTGTCACAATGTTAATCGCAGTCTGCTATTGTGTCACAATGTTAACCACAGTCTGCTATTGTGTCACAATGTTAACCGCAGTCTGCTGGTGTGTCACAATGTTAACCGCAGTCTGCTAATGTGTCACAATGTTAACGGCAGCCTGCTATTGTGTCAAAATGTTAACCGCAGTCTGCTATTGTGTCACAATGTTAACCGCAGTCAATTGGTGTGTCACAATGTTAACCGCAGTCTGCTATTGTGTCACAATGTTAACCGCAGTCTGCTGGTGTGTCACAATGTTAACCGCAGTCTGCCATTGTGTCACAATGTTAACTGCAGTCTGCTGGTGTGTCACAGTGTTAACCGCAGTCTGCTATTGTGTAACAATGTTAACCGCAGTCTGTTATTGTGTCACAATGTAAACCGCAGTCTGTTATTGTGTCAGAATGTTAATCGCAGTTTGCTATTGTGTCACAATGTTAATCGCAGTCTGCAATTGTGTCACAATATTAACTGCAGTCTGCTATTGTGTAACAATGTTAAGCGCAGTCTGCTATTGTGTCACAATGTTAACCGCAGTCTGTTATTGTGTCACAATGTTAATCGCAGTCTGTTATTGTGTCACAATGTTAACCGCAGTCTGCTATTGTGTCACAATGTTAACCGTAGTCTGTTATTGTGTCACAATGTCAACCGCAGTCTGTTATTGTGTCACAATGTTAATCGCAGTCTGCTTTGTCACAATGTTAACTGCAGTCTGCTACTGTGTCACAATGTTAACCGCAGTCTGCTATTGTGTCACAATGTTAACTGCAGTCTGCTATTGTGTCACAATGTTAACCGCAGTCTGTTATTGTGTCACAATGTTAACCTCAGTCTTCTATTGTGTCACAATGTTAACCGTAGTCTGTTATTGTGTCACAATGTCAACCGCAGTCTGTTATTGTGTCACAATGTTAATCGCAGTCTGCTATTTTGTCACAATGTTAACTGCAGTCTGCTACTGTGTCACAATGTTAACCGCAGTCTGCTATTGTGTCACAATGTTAACTGCAGTCTGCTATTGTGTCACAATGTTAACCGCAGTCTGCTATTGTGTCACAATGTTAACCGCAGTCTGTTATTGTGTCACAATGTTAATCGCAGTCTGCTATTGTGTCACAATGCTAATCACAGTCTGCTATTGTGTCACAATGTTAACCGCAGTCTGTTATTGTGTCACAATGTTAATCGCAGTCTGCTATTGTGTCACAATGTTAACTGCAGTTTGCTGGTGTGTCACAATGTTAACCGCAGACTGCTATTGTGTCACAATGTTAACCGCAGTTTGCTATTGTGTCACAATGAAAACCGCAGTCTGCTATTATGTCACAATATTAACCGCAGTCTGCTATTGTGTCACAATGTTAACCGCAGTCTGCTATTGTGTCACAATGTTAACCGCAGGCTGTTATTGTGTCACAATGTTAACCGCAGTCTGTTATTGTGTCACAATGTTAATCGCAGTTTGCTATTGTGTCACAATGTTAATCGCAGTCTGCTATTGTGTCACAATGCTAATCGCAGTATGCTATTGTGTCACAATATTAACCGCAGTCTGCTATTGTGTCACAATGTTAACCGCAGTCTGTTATTGTGTCACAATGTTAACCGCAGTCTGTTATTGTGTCACAATGTTAACCGCAGTCTGCTATTGTATGCTATTGTGTCACAATGTTAACCGCAGTCTGCTGGTTTGTCACAATGTTAACCGCAGTCTGCTATTGTGTCACAATGTTAACTGCAGTCTGCTGGTGTGTCACAATGTTAATTGCAGTCTTCTATTGTGTCACAATGTTAACCGCAGTCTCTTATTGTGTCACAATGTTAACCGCAGTCTGTTATTGTGTCAGAATGTTAACCGCTGTCTGCTATTGTGTCACAATGTTAACCGCAGTCTGCTGGTGTGTCACAATGTTAACCGCAGTCTGCTTTTGTGTCACAATGTTAACTGCAGTCTGCTATTGTGTCACAATGTTAGCCACAGTCTGTTATTGTGTCACAATGTTAGTTGCAGTCTGTTATTGTGTCACAATGTTAACCGCAGCCTGTTATTGTGTCACAATGTTAACCGCAGTCTGCTATTGTGTCACATTGTTAACTGCAGTCTGCTATTGTGTCACAATGTTAACTGCAGTCTGCTGGTGTGTCACAATGTTAACCGCAGTCTGCTATTGTGTCGCAATGTTAACCGCAGTCTGCTGGTGTGTCACAATGTTAATCGCAGTCTGCTATTGTGTCACAATGTTAACCGCAGTCTGCTATTGTGTCACAATGTTAACCGCAGTCTGCTGGTGTGTCACAATGTTAACCGCAGTCTGCTATTGTGTCACAATGTTAACCACAGTTTGCTTGTGTGTCACAATGTTAACTGCAGCCTGCTGGTGTGTCACAATGTTAACCGCAGTCTGCTATTGTGTCACAATGTTAACTGCAGTCTGTTATTATGTCACAGTGTTAACCGCAGTCTGCTATTGTGTCACAATGTTAACCACAGTCTGCTGTTGTGTCACAATGTTAACTGCAGTCTGTTATTGTGTCACAGTGTTAACCGCAGTCTGCTATTATGTCACAATGTTAACTGCAGTCTGTTATTGCGTCACAATGTCAACCACAGTCTGCTATTGTGTCACAATGTTAACCGCAGTCTGCTGTTGTGTCACAATGTTAACCGCAGTCTGCTGGTGTGTCACAATGTTAACCGCAGTCTGCTATTGTGTTACAATGTTAACCGCAGTCTGCTATTGTGTCACAGTGTTAACTGCAGTCTGCTATTGTGTCACAATGTTAACCGCAGCCTGCTATTGTGTCACAATGTTAACCGCAGTCTGCTATTGTGTCACAGTGTTAACCGCAGTCAGCTGGTGTGTCACAATGTTAACCGCAGTCTGTATTGTCTCACAATGTTAACCACAGTCTGCTGGTGTGTCACAATGTTAACCGCAGTCTGCTATTGTGTCACAATGTTAAACGCAGTCTGCTATTGTGTCACAATGTTAATCGCAATCTGCTATTGTGTCACAATGTTAACCGCAGTCTGTTATTGTGTCACAATGTTAACCGCAGTCTGTTTTTGTGTCACAATGTTAATCGCAGTTTGCTGTTGTGTCACAATGTTAACCGCAGTCTGCTATTGTGTCACAATGTTAACCGCAGTCTGCTATTGTGTCACAATGTTAACCGCAGTCTGCTGGTGTGTCACAATGTTAACCGCAGTCTGCTATTGTGTCACAATGTTAACCACAGTTTGCTTGTGTGTCACAATGTTAACTGCAGCCTGCTGGTATGTCACAATGTTAACCGCAGTCTGCTATTGTGTCACAATGTTAACTGCAGTCTGTTATTATGTCACAGTGTTAACCGCAGTCTGCTATTGTGTCACAATGTTAACCACAGTCTGCTGCTCTGTCACAATGTTAACTGCAGTCTGTTATTGTGTCACAGTGTTAACCACAGTCTGCTATTATGTCACAATGTTAACCGCAGTCTGTTATTGTGTCACAATGTTAACCACAGTCTGCTATTGTGTCACAATGTTAACCGCAGTCTGCTGTTGTGTCACAATGTTAACCGCAGTCTGCTGGTGTGTCACAATGTTAACCGCAGTCTGCTATTGTGTTACAATGTTAACCGCAGTCTGCTATTGTGTCACAGTGTTAAGAGCAGTCTGCTATTGTGTCACAATGTTAACTGCAGCCTGCTATTGTGTCACAATGTTAACCGCAGTCTGCTATTGTGTCACAGTGTTAACCGCAGTCAGCTGGTGTGTCACAATGTTAACCGCAGTCTGTATTGTCTCACAATGTTAACCACAGTCTGCTGGTGTGTCACAATGTTAACCGCAGTCTGCTATTGTGTCACAATGTTAACCGCAGTCTGCTGGTGTGTCACAATGTTAACCGCAGTCTGCTATTGTGTCACAATGTTAACCGCAGTCTGTTATTGTGTCACAATGTTAACGCAGTCTGCTGTTGTGTCACAATGTTAACTGCAGTCTGCTATTGTGTCACAATGTTAACGCAGTCTGCTATTGTGTCACAATCTTAACCTCAGTCTGTTATTGTGTCACAATGTTAACCGCAGTCTGTTATTGTGTCACAATGTTAACTGCAGTCTGTTATTGTGTCACAATGTTAATTGCAGTCTGGTGGTGTGTCACAATGTTAACTGCAGTCTGCTATTGTGTCACAATGTTAACTGCAGTCTGATATTGTGTCACAATGTTAACTGCAGTCTGCTATTGTGTCACAATGTTAACTGCAGTCTGTTATTGTGTCACAATGTGAACCGCAGTCTGCTATTTTGTCACAATGTTAACTGCAGTCTGCTATTGTGTCACAATGTTAACCTCAGTCTGCTATTGTGTCACAATGTTAACTGCAGTGTGCTATTGTGTCACAATGTTAACCACAGTCTGCTATTGTGTCACAATGTTAACCGCAGTCTGCTATTGTGTCACAATGTTAACCGCAGTCTGCTGGTGTGTCACAATGTTAACCACAGTCTGCTATTGTGTCACAATGTTAACCGCAGTCTGCTATTGTGTCACAATGTTAACCGCAGTCTGCTATGGTGTCACAATGTTAACCGCAGTCTGCTATTGTGTCACAATGTTAACCGCAGTCTGCTATTGTGTCACAATGTTAACTGCAGTCAGCTGATGTGTCACAATGTTAACCGCAGTCTGCTATTGTCTCACAATGTTAACCGCAGTCTGCTATTGTGTCACAATGTTAACCGCAGTCTGCTATTGTGTCACAATGTTAATCGCAGTCTGCTATTGTGTCACAATGTTAACCGCAGTCTGCTATTGTGTCACAATGTTAACCTCAGTCTGTTATTGTGTCACAATGTTAACCGCAGTCTGTTTTTGTGTCACAATGTTAACTGCAGTCTGCTATTGTGTCACAATGTTAACCGCAGTCTGCTATTGTGTCACAATGTTAACCGCAGTCTGCTATTGTGTCACAATGTTAACCGCAGTCTGTTATTGTGTCACAATGTTAACCGCAGTCTGTTTTTGTGTCACAATGTTAATCGCAGTTTGCTGTTGTGTCACAATGTTAACTGCAGTCTGCTATTGTGTCACAATGTTAACCGCAGTCTGCTATTGTGTCACAATGTTAACTGCAGTCTGCTATTGTGTCACAATGTTAACCGCAGTCTGCTGGTGTGTCACAATGTTAACCGCAGTCTGCTATTGTGTCACAATTTTAATCGCAATCTGCTATTGTGTCACAATGTTAACCGCAGTCTGTTATTGTGTCACAATGTTAACCGCAGTCTGCTATTGTGTCACAATGCTAATCACAGTCTGCTATTGTGTCACAATGTTAACCGCAGTCTGTTATTGTGTCACAATGTTAATCTCAGTCTGCTATTGTGTCACAATGTTAACTGCAGTTTGCTAGTGTATCACAATGTTAACCGCAGTCTGCTATTGTGTCACAATGTTAACCGCAGTTTGCTATTGTGTCACAATGATAACCGCAGTCTGCTATTGTGTCACAATATTAACCGCAGTCTGCTATTGTGTCACAATGTTAACCGCAGTCTGCTATTGTGTCACAATGTTAACCGCAGTCTGCTATTGTGTCACAATTTTCACCGCAGTCTGCTATTGTGTCACAATGTTAACCGCAGTTTGCTATTGTGTCACAATGAAAACCGCAGTCTGCTATTCTGTCACAATATTAACCGCAGTCTGCTATTGTGTCACAATGTTAACCGCAGTCTGCTATTGTGTCACAATGTTAACCGCAGTCTGTTATTGTGTCACAATGTTAACCGCAGTCTGTTATTGTGTCACAATGTTAATCGCAGTTTGCTATTGTGTCACAATGTTAATCGCAGTCTGCTATTGTGTCACAATGCTAATCGCAGTATGCTATTGTGTCACAATATTAACCGCAGTCTGCTATTGTGTCACAATGTTAACTGCAGTCTGTTATTGTGTCACAATGTTACCGTAGTCTGTTATTGTGTCACAATGTTAACCGCAGTCTGCTATTGTATGCTATTGTGTCACAATGTTAACCGCAGTCTGCTGGTGTGTCACAATGTTAACCGCAGTCTGCTATTGTGTCACAATGTTAACTGCAGTCTGCTGGTGTGTCACAATGTTAATTGCAGTCTTCTATTGTGTCACAATGTTAACCGCAGTCTCTTATTGTGTCACAATGTTAACCGCAGTCTGTTATTGTGTCAGAATGTTAACCGCTGTCTGCTATTGTGTCACAATGTTAACCGCAGTCTGCTGGTGTGTCACAATGTTAACCGCAGTCTGCTTTTGTGTCACAATGTTAACTGCAGTCTGCTATTGTGTCACAATGTTAACCGCAGTCTGTTATTGTGTCACAATGTTAGTCGCAGTCTGTTATTGTGTCACAATGTTAACCGCAGCCTGTTATTGTGTCACAATGTTAACCGCAGTCTGCTATTGTGTCACATTGTTAAACGCAGTCTGCTATTGTGTCACAATGTTAACTGCAGTCTGCTGGTGTGTCACAATGTTAACCGCAGTCTGCTATTGTGTCGCAATGTTAACCGCAGTCTGCTGGTGTGTCACAATGTTAATCGCCGTCTGCTATTGTGTCACAATGTTAACCGCAGTCTGCTATTGTGTCACAATGTTAACCGCAGTCTGCTGGTGTGTCACAATGTTAACCGCAGTCTGCTATTGTGTCACAATGTTAACCACAGTTTGCTTGTGTGTCACAATGTTAACCGCAGCCTGCTGGTGTGTCACAATGTTAACCGCAGTCTGCTATTGTGTCACAATGTTAACCACAGTCTGCTGTTGTGTCACAATGTTAACTGCAGTCTGTTATTGTGTCACAATGTTAACCACAGTCTGCTATTGTGTCACAATGTTAACCGCTGTCTGCTGTTGTGTCACAATGTTAACCGCAGTCTTCTGGTGTGTCACAATGTTAACCGTAGTCTGCTATTGTGTTACAATGTTAACCGCAGTCTGCTATTGTGTCACAGTGTTAACTGCAGTCTGCTATTATGTCACAATGTTAACCGCAGCCTGCTATTGTGTCACAATGTTAACCGCAGTCTGCTATTGTGTCACAGTGTTAACCGCAGTCAGCTGGTGTGTCACAATGTTAACCGCAGTCTGTATTGTCTCACAATGTTAACCACAGTCTGCTGGTGTGTCACAATGTTAACCGCAGTCTGCTATTGTGTCACAATGTTAACCGCAGTCTGCTGGTGTGTCACAATGTTAACCGCAGTCTGCTATTGTGTCACAATGTTAAACGCAGTCTGCTATTGTGTCACAATGTTAATCGCAATCTGCTATTGTGTCACAATGTTAACCGCAGTCTGTTATTGTGTCACAATGTTAACCGCAGTCTGTTTTTGTGTCACAATGTTAATCGCAGTTTGCTGTTGTGTCACAATGTTAACTGCAGTCTGCTATTGTGTCACAATGTTAACCGCAGTCTGCTATTGTGTCACAATGTTAACCGCAGTCTGTTATTGTGTCACAATGTTAACCGCAGTCTGTTATTGTGTCTCAATGTTAATCGCAGTCTGCTATTTTGTCACAATGTTAACTGCAGTCTGCTATTGTGTCACAATGTTAACCTCAGTCTGCTATTGTGTCACAATGTTAACTGCAGTGTGCTATTGTGTCACAATGTTAACTGCAGTCTGCTATTGTGTCACAATGTTAACCGCATTCTGTTATTGTGTCACAATGTTAATCGCAGTCTGCTATTGTGTCACAATGCTAATCGCAGTCTGCTATTGTGTCACAATGTTAACCGCAGTCTGCTGGTGTGTCACAATGTTAACCACAGTCTGCTATTGTGTCACAATGTTAACCGCAGCCTGCTATTGTGTCACAATGTTAACCGCAGTCTGCTATTGTGTCACAATGTTAACCGCAGTCAGCTGGTGTGTCACAATGTTAACCGCTGTCTGCTATTGTGTCACAATGTTAACCGCAGTCTGCTGGTGTGTGACAATGTTAACCGCAGTCTGCTATTGTGTCACAATGTTAATCGCAGTCTGCTATTGTGTCACAATGTTAATCGCAGTCTGCTATTGTGTCACAATGTTAACCTCAGTCTGTTATTGTGTCACAATGTTAACCGCAGTCTGTTTTTGTGTCACAATGTTAACTGCAGTCTGCTATTGTGTCACAATGTTAACCGCAGTCTGCTATTGTGTCACAATGTTAACCGCAGTCTGCTATTGTGTCACAATGTTAACCACAGTCTGTTATTGTGTCACAATGTTAACCGCAGTCTGGTATTGTGTCACAATGTTAATCGCAGTCTGCTATTTTGTCACAATGTTAACTGCAGTCTGCTATTGTGTCACAATGTTAACCTCAGTCTGCTATTGTGTCACCATGTTAACTGCAGTCTGCTATTGTGTCACAATGTTAACCGCAGTCCGCTATTCTGTCACAATGTTAACTGCAGTCTGTTAGTGTCACAATGTTAAGCGCAGTCTGCTATTGTGTCACAATGCTAATCGCAGTCTGCTATTGTGTCACAATGTTAACCGCAGTCTGCTATTGTGTCACAATGTTAACTGCAGTCTGCTATTGTGTCACAATGTTAACCGCAGTCTGCTATTGTGTCACAATGTTAACCGCAGTCTGTTATTGTGTCACAATGTTAATCGCAATCTGGTGGTGTGTCACAATGTTAACCGCAGTCTGCTATTGTGTCACAATGTTAACCTCAGTCTGTTATTGTGTCACAATGTTAACCGCAGTCTGTTATTGTGTCACAATGTTAATCGCAGTCTGCTATTTTGTCACAATGTTAACTGCAGTCTGCTATTGTGTCACAATGTTAACCTCAGTCTGCTATTGTGTCACCATGTTAGCTTCAGTCTGTTATTGTGTCACAATGTTAATCGCAGTCTGGTGGTGTGTCACAATGTTAACTGCAGTCTGCTGGTGTGTCATGATGTTAACTGACGCTATGTGTCTTTGGCTATTTATTTTCTGAGTCAGACAACATATTGGTATTATATATTAAATTCTTCAGTAGTATAATAGGCTCTGGGAAGTTGGATAGCACTTCGATAAACAGCTGATTGAGAATGAATGTCTGAATGCCCATGTTTTTTCTCTCATTTTTGCTATCTCGTAGCTGACCATTGGCTTCTCCCAGGGTCTCTCCTCATCCACTGGGTATATTTATTTGACATTTGTTGACTGGGATGGTCTGACTGAGCTATTGCCCTTTTCAGTGGAGGCCTGGGGAGAAAAGCTCCGCATTACAATATAAGTGACAATTATATAAGAAATATGAAAACTTCCAAATTCAAAATGATTATGCAATAGCTATTGCAATAAAAGTAAGAGAAACAGTTATAGAAACATTTACAAAAACAGTTATGGAGACTTTAGTACAATGATCTGATGAAAATGGTAGCAACATATATTGGACTGTCATCAGTGGACAACTGAGCAATTCAAAGACAGTTTGACTTTTGGTTAGAAGAGGTGTAAAATATTATTATAGAAACCAAACTGTAAATAGAAGGCAGGTAGTAGGATCACAAATACTAGGTAGTGCAGAAGGATAGACAGAAATAGGAAAGTATCATATCATAAGATGAAGGAACTTTAATGAAGAAAAGTTAGTGGAAAGGATGAAGTGGAGATAAAGGAGGTATGGAGATAAGGTGGGGGGGTGAAAGGGATGGTGTTCAGGTAGGATGATTACAGTGGCAGATCGAGGTACTGAAAGGTATTTTTTGACAGCATTATTGAATTCATGGTGACCTGGGTGATATTTCTGAGGGTCATGTGAAGCTTATTCCATGATAGATCAGAGAAATAGCTGTAGAGATTCTGTCCACTAGTTTTTTAGGTTTATGTATCTGTAAGAGACATTGGTCTGAGCTTCAGAGGAGGTGAGGGAGGCGTAGAGGGAGACAGGTGTGTAGATGTTAGGGCAGGATGAGGGCTTGTTTAGAATAGAGTGGATAATGAGAAATTGAGTAAGTGAGAGGTGTGGAGGAATCGATAGTCAGTTCAGTGCCCTGAGAGCATGACAGTGGTGGGGTTTAGAGGGAAGGATGGCAGCAAATTGAGCAACTTTGTTGTAAGTGGTTTTGAGTTTGGTGAGTAGTGAGGACTGTAAGTTTGTTAAGATTTATGAGCTGTAGAAGAGGTTAAGGAGAAGGTATGCTTCAGCAAGTGAAATTCTGGAATCAGGTGTGAGGAACCTTTTATTACTGTATAGAAGGATGAGCTTTTGTTGGGTTTTCTTGATACACTGAATTACATGAAGGTCAAATTTAAGTTGGTCATCTATGATTGCTTCAAGGAGCTTAATGTGGGTTTCCAGTTTGATAACTGTGTTGGTGAGGGAAGAGATGGTAAATGAGGATTTGTGGTGGGAGAGGGATATGGGGAGGAGGAGTAGAAGTTTTGTCTTTTTGGGGTTGAGTATGAGTTGGTTGCTAGTAAGCCATATCTCAGTGAGGCTGAAAGATTTTTGTGCCGGGGAGAGTAGGTCAGAGGGGTTGTTAGTGATGGAGATGATAGCAAAGTGTATGAGGGGTGACTGTGGACAGGATGTGTAAAGTTGGTTAGTGAAGATGGTACAGAGATACGGTCCTAAAATTGAGCCTTGTGGTACTCCCATTTTGATATGGAGAAAGGCTAAAAGAGCTGACAGCCATATGATGCATTGTTGTCTGTCTGTGAGGTAGCTGTTAAACTAAGAAATAGTCACTGAAGAGAGGTTAAGTTGAGAAAGTTTGAAGAGTAGGATGGGGTGAGAGACAGTGTCAAAGGCTTTGGAAAGGTCTAGAAAGAGAAAGGATACACGTTTGTTACACTCTCTGGCTTAGGAGATGGAATGAGTAAAACAGATGAGAGCAGTAGTGGTACTGTGGTGGGTGTGGAAGCTATACTTCCTCCACCAGTCTTTCTCTTGCCTATTTTCAGGGACCATGATGAGACTAAAGTACCTGACCAGCATCATATTTCTGTGAATGTGTACTTTTCAGTGTCATAACTCCCTTTTCCTTTACATGCATTCATGTTTTCCATAACTAGATGAGTAATGGGGTTTACTGGTGCATCATCTAAATTCTGTAGTTCATCAGACAGTGCCCCAGTCTCCCTAAGGATAATGCACTCTTTGAGTCCTCAGCTCCTGCTAGGGATCAACTGTAAGCTTTGTCCATATGGATCAACTGTGAGCTGTGTCCATAGAGATCAACTGTGAGCTATGTCCATAGAGATCAGCTGTGAGCTATGTCTAACTCACTGGTTCAGTAAACTGAATTAAATTGTTATACTCTCTTAACAGTTTATAGCAGAAGAAAATTCTCTTTTCTCTTTTATCTCATGGGAAATAATGTTAAGAGAAGGAAGAGTATAGACCCCCGACTAATTCTTGTATGGTGATACGAACATCTTAAACAAAAACTTCTGATGTGTATGACTTTGCACTGCATCTAGTATCATATACTGACCTACAAACAAGTTTACTGACTTGAATAATATCACTTACTTATAAACATTTCAGAAACTTTAGAATCACCATTAACTTCCTGAGCACTTTTATCACACTTTTGTGACACTTTTATCAAATTATATCAGTTAGTCACAAAGATGTTCTGAATTCTCTTTTGAAACCTGCTTATGGTAAATTAGGGACATGTATTAAAGCTTCCTTTATTGTGGTCTCTCAACCATAAATAAAATGTTCTCATTCAGTAAATTCTTTAATGGTAAAGCTTTTATCATTTTAGATATCATTACTATAGCAACTACAAGAGTTGTTTGACCTGTTGCTTCACTTATCTAACTGTGTTAAATCACAGCACTTTATTACTTCATACTTAACAGGTGTATTTTGTGCACCCTTCATTCTGTGCAAATTTGCAAACTGAAGATTTGTTTTCACGTCCGTGTAAAATTAGTAAACATCTCTGGAAAATATTTTGCTTTCCCAGATGGAGTATGACCATTTGTGTAATGACGGGGGGCATGACAAAGTAGACTGCTTTCTATTAACCAATGACCAGTTTGTCTCCTGTCACAGTTACAATATGCCACAGAGAGGAATTGAAGTAAAGTGAATAAACTGCTGGGATGTTCCAAAATTAGTGAAAAGTTGGTCGTCAAGGTACTGTGGCACATATTTGAGTCAGGCCTAGATTGTTGAATGGAAACCTCAGCTGAACAGAGAATGAAGTCCTGGGCATCATCTGTCCAAAATTCAACCCACAAAGGATCAGAGCACCTCCTTAGGAAATTACTGTTGTGAAATTGTGTCAGCAGTGATGCCTTTTTTCATGGATTTTCCACCTTCTTTGAGTTAATGTAAATGTGGAGTTGATTTATATAAGTTTAGGGGTGTGGGAAGCTTGCCCTACACATTGTGGATAGGGGGTGAAGGGGCCTTCTCCACTGCAAAAAAAAAAAACACAAGTGTTTTTTGGCCATTTTTTTCGGTGGGATGCCTTTGGAGGATACTGATCCTGAATGGATTTAATTTCATCTTCTCATAGTGAAAACATTGCTGAGACCTGTCAGCAACTAGTTTTACTTTATTTGTTTCCCAGGGTAGAGCAGTGATCTCCATGGACCTTTTTCAGACTCAGCCCAGGAACAATATCAAGTTAAGTGACTTGTTCAAAGTCACACATTTAGGCAATGGAAGCTGAGGGAATCAAACCTTGCACCACTAGACCACAGGAAACTGCTCCTTAATCCTCTAACCCAACTAACTGCTTCTGTACTGTGTACAAACAGGGTTTGTATATGATTAATAGTTTCAGTAAAAGCTGCAGAATAGTGTTCTCTAATGCCACTCCACAATTTTTATTTAAAGCAAGTCTGTGATAGTAAATAGGAAGGCGAGTATGAACATATGCAAGCCAGAATTAAAATATTCAGCCTTTGCTTTACATATTCAAATTTTGCCTATTAACTCTCGTGCCAAGCTCTCCTTACCATAGTTAGTAAATATAATAGCTTTTCTGTTATGCTAGATTATTATTAATATGAAAAAACTGTTGCACATTAACAGTAATCCCTGACAAGGAACTTGTCTCTAGGAGGATTTACTCACTTTTGGTTTGAAAACATGTTCATTTCAGCATTGTCCATTATGGCCACATATTATTATTATAATATTGTATGCAGGTAAGTACTCAATATGTTGTTATGAAGAATCAAGTGAAAAATATTTACTTGCAGTAGGTCAGAACAAACCATATGTATTGAATTGTGAGGATGTCTTTTCTCTGGATATGGCATATGGCATGTTCTGCTTCCTGACAATAAGATGGGCAAAATGTACAGTGCATTTAAGTGTTTCAACTGGCAGTGTACATTTACCTGATAGCATCAAGGAAAGTAATGGCTCGTGATGGTTATAGATCTAAACCAAAGCTGAGGAGCTGGGCATTGAAACTACATAAACTGCATTAACTTCAATGCTTCTCAGTGGAGTTCTTGGTTTTTCAGCAAGACAGTGAAGTTAATCTGATCTTGTGATCCTCATTTCCAGCTTTTCATGGATTATGTAAACATTTCGTGAAGCTTTACTTACTTATACAAATTTATAACATCAGAAAATAGAACCAATCCCACACAACAAAGCTGAAGGGAAACAATGCATTCTTGCCAAGCATTTCCTGGTACCCACTTTGTATGCTTCAAGATTTCATGATCAATGTTGCAGAGTGCTGTGACCAAGTATAGCATGATTATTAAAATTAATAATGAAGAACAGATGAGAAATAGGAGATGTAAAGTGCAGGGATTAGTGCTTTATTTTGTGTGTGTGTGTGTGTGTGTGTGTGTGTGTGTGTGTGTGTGTGTGTGTGTGTGTGTGTGTGTGTGTGTGTGTGTGTGTGCATGTGCATGCGTGAGTGTGTGTGTGTGTGTGTGTATACATACCTAAGTACATATGGTGTGTAAGAATGTGTGTCTGTGTGTGTGGGGGGGTGTCCATGTGTGTGAATGCTTGCATTCTTTTTCTAGTGAGGAACAGCCATTTAGTTGAAATATCTGTCATTAGAAATGACAAAGAACATTGTGATGGTTGAATGGTTAACTTAATACTTTAAAGTATGCGGAGACACACTACGGGTATTAGACTAGATGTAGTGTACGTTTCAAGCTCATTTATTGTCCACTTCTTTATTCTCTAGATTGCATTATGACCCTCCTGACAGTGTGCATGTGTTTGTGTAGATGCTTTTAGAAAGAGACTTTACTGAAGGCAAGGACATGAACATGAAAATAATTCAGATGAGGTGTCTTCAGCCATTAAGTAAAGCCATCTCACAGGTCTAGAGAAAAAAAACTAGCTTTCTTAAACTTTCAGTGGTATACCTTTGTTTATGAGGCACTGCTGACTGCTAACATTTAAGAGACAGACATACAAATGATTAGGGATTGCTGGTACCTCTCCTTAGACGATTTCTATTTATAAATGTTCCTTGAAGCAGAATAACAAATGGTAGTCTAACTTAGGAACTTGTCACTTGCTGACGATGGTCACTGACATGCCGTTTACATTAGCACAGAACAAATAACATGAGCACTGTTATTAAGTTGCTAACTTAAATTGTCATTAATAGCACCCTAGTGCTACATCTTAGCAGTAAAACTGGACAAGATGCTAAAATGTGACAAATGCTGCAGCAATTGTAATGAGATATATTGAAAAATAGCAATTTCTGTTTAAAAGTTTTAAAGATGTTTCTCCTTTTTTACAGCTATTAAATGCACTATCTGGGTTCTTTTTCATACTTTCATTCTGTCTGTCCACCTTTCCTGCCTACTCTCCAAACATATTAAATATACCCCCCAAACACACATACACACATATATGCTCATAACATATATGTTCATTAGCGTGTTTATTATAGTCTTGAGGACACACACACACACACACACACACACACACACACACACACAAATGACTGACTTATCTGAATTTCAAAAGTACTGTTAATTGATCCATTGCTTCACATTTATTGGCTAAATGACAGCTGTTGTCAATACATGCAACTTTGTATTCTTATGTAAGTCTAGATTATAGTAAAACAAGAAAGCATAATAAAACAAATTGAGTTGAGACAGGAGTTAAGTGAAAAGTTTGAGTGTTGGTTGAACTTACTGTGTTTATCCCTTTGTTAAGCTGCCTTACCACAGCGTGCACCCATTTTTGTCCCCTCCCCCAAAAAGGTAAATAAAAGAAGAACAGAAAATGTTTTTGCCGTAAAGCACATTTTGCAAGTCATTAAAAAGTAAATTTTTCATCTGATTTAGCCAGAGCTGGTCTTCAAGCAAAGGCTGATACACATGAGGCAGATGGATTTATTTCTGACATAGGACTGATCATTTAAAAATGGTTGATGACTCGATATTACTATTAAAAACAGGAATGACTACAGATTAACTGGAAGCTGTCACTCACTTTCAGTAATCTATACAGCACCAATTAAAAAGAGATTAACTGTTGCCTTTTCGTTTAGATGTCAGCATTTGTAGTAGGGATTCACTGGTTCAGTGGAACATAGCCTGTGCAGCTGTCTTCAGAGGTCATAGTCCCATACTCTTGGACATTACTTTTGTAGCCAGCATATTTTGACAAGCAGCAGCAGTATTCATAGTGACATGCTCTGGGAAGAAGTGATTCACCATGGTGCACATGCACACACTGAAGCAGTGTGTCCATAGTGAAGAGGAGTGAGAGCTAAATTTGAATCTTGTGTGACTAAAGGCAATAACATTCTGGGACCAATTTTTATGTAAAATAAAGGAAAACCTTCTGTCAGTGTACACCACTTGAAAATAGTCGGTCACCATCTGAGACAATGGAAGGTGACCACTCTGCCATTGACAATCAGTAAAATGGGAGAAAAAAAAATCACTCAGTGGTTTAAACCTCACACGTGCTTGTTTATAGTATGCCAAATAAAATGTCTTTTGACCTTCCACAGGTTATATCTGTACATTTACAAAATAAAAATCAAAGTCGAGTAAACATTTTAAGATATAAAAAGATGGCTATCTCATCAGCATTGTATAGCTAAAACAGTGAAAAATATCCTGCGAGTTACACGTGCATTTTCCTAAAATACATGCATACCTGTATGAAGCTGCCTTTCTGACCCACTAATGGACTTTGTTCAAATATGCTGTAGACATATGTAACTCTGAAAAGTAAGGGGGGTGCCATTGTCCTTTCTGTTTAAACTCCCTTATTTTTCCATTATTCATGGGGAAAAAATTCAAAGTGAATGCTATAACCACCAAAAAGATACATTAACTAAGTTTGAAACTATTAATATGAATTATGTTATGTGCTAGTCAAGGTTGTCCTCAGAGTTTCTAATATGCCAATATGTTTTTAGACTATATCCTTGTCTCTGTGGGCATAGAAGTTGTAAATTGTAGTGATTCCCTTGGAACATGCATTGGTACCAAGGACTCCTAATACTGTTAACACTACTGCAATGAAACACTGTTGATAGGCATTCTTCAGGAGAAATTAGATTTTTCTGCAAATATATTATGTCAGTCCCAGAACAGGATAAAAAATAAAGATTTCATGAAAACATACCAAATATGTATTAATGATTGGCGATTCTTAAAAATAATGTAAGAAAGTGCAGTATAGTCCTAACATTTGGTTCTAGAATTAAATCCATTGTTGAAATCCACAGTGTGAATGCCGGATTTTCTTAAGTGCTACAGTCAGCTTTTACTTTGCATTAGTGAATGGGCAACCAGTACATTCACCACCCTGACTGGAGAATGAACTTTCTTCAGCAGGATGTTAATATATAGGTAATGCCTGTTGAAAAATGAGTCTGCCACATTACAGTAGCATATTAAGCTGCCATGGAGCTTGGACTGTAACAGAGAACAGTCACCATTATTTTATACTCACAAAGCAGCACTTTTGCTGTGTGTCTGTATAAAATTAAAACAAATTGATAAGAAAGAAATAGAAAAGTATGCATGTGTGTGTGAGGTTCATATATCCATATAAAGAATAAAATAATGGGGGAACAAAGGCTTACAAATAAGGACAGGTTTTAAATATTGCTCTTGTAAAATAAGAAAGTTACTGTAATAACATGATTTATGTTAACATGCATTCTCTGATGGCTAGAAAGTCCATACCTCTTACCTTTCCTCAATTTTCAATGCCATTCCTGATTTTGACTAACATTTTAGCTCTGCCTCCCTCCTAAATCTGGGGTCTTTTGGAGAAAAATGTGAATTACACTTAAACAGTGACAATAAATACAATTACAGGATTTTTTTACTTCAGAAAATATATATTAATCCACATTCTCTTGTTCTATCAGTGTCTCAGATTAATAGTACTAATATTTTAAAAGTGTCCCTAATTACTTATGGATTATTCTGTTATTCTGTTGAGATTTGTCCCTGATTAGTTGAGATTAATGATAAAGTCTGAAACTCAGATGTAAGTCATTATGTATGAATTCAGCCTCCAATGATTTGCAAGCATATACAACAGCACGTTTTGAAAAAAAAAAAAAAAACAAACAAACAAACAAATACAAAACAATTTAACAGAAAGCCAATACTCTAAGATCTGTAATGCCCTCCAGGCTGTGTGTTATTGACATGCACCCTTTTGGGTATTATTGCTTGTCTAAAGCACAGACATATTCAATATGACAATATCTCAAACTCAAAGGTCATAATCCAAACCATAATTTATTTCTTAGACAGACACATTCAAACTAATGTGGAGATCTTTGTATAGTTACATATAAAACTAGTCGTACTAGTATGTGTATATTCCTAAATGATACTAATAATCTAATAGATAGTATAATTTTCTGGAAAATCCTTAAGACATCTTGAATCTTCAGAAGGCCTTCAGTGTTGATTTTAAACCCGTGGGGTACACAGCAGGTTAAATTCACTTCAGGAAGTTTCACTGATTCATAATGATGTTACCCCATAACTGGACCCATTTATTTAAGAACAGTTATTCTGCCTGTAATGTTTTTGCTTGATGACAATACCTATTTCTTGCAGTTTTATATTTAATGTTTTGTCTTCATTGTATACACACACACACACACTCACACACACACACACACACACACACACACACACACATACACACACAATGGTGCACAGGTAATATGATATATATTGCATGTACCATTTACTTTATTGGTTTATTCCTTGGTCCCTAATCCATGCATGACCTTTGCTTTTGGTAGGTGAAATTCAGGTACTGAGAGTAGTGCCACTGTCCAATTGGAAGAGTGAGTATTTTTCTTTTTGCTCCTAATTTTCATTTTTATATACTACAGCGGCTACCAGAAGATACATGCATACTGCCACAGATTTCCTGATCATTCAGTAACACACTACTTCCAGCATGTGCGTATTAGGCTCCTCACTGTGGGTGATGCACTATTAGCGAGCTGAGTCACTGCACTCCCCACCACGCATGGTCTATCCTGTGCCACAAACCGAAGCCATGTCACCTGCACACTCACTATTTAATCACTATACACAACATGGCTGGGAAATTCTGTGGCATTTATTGAATGCGGCATGTTTACTCTGTTTTCTTTGTCAGTAGGCATTAAGTGGGCCACTAGCGTGGATAATTTCTGTACATGTCATACCTGTAGATTATGCTTCAAACAAATGTATGTACAGCAAAGAAGACTTGGATACCTTGTACAAGTTGAAGAAAGTATTTTTGGTATAGTGTTCTAGTAGCATATTGTACAACAGAGTCTATACTACATTGTTGAAAGGCATTTTCATGTAATGCCTTTTCCTCAACAAGTAAACATCGAACTACCAAAACTCTGAACGGCCGCTTCAGCAAATTTTTTCCCTGGGGAAAAATCACTTGTCCGTCATTGGGAATTTGCCCTTTCCTCCACTGTGCGATCTTGGAATTGGTATATTTAGTTAGGGCGGTGTGTGGGGTCTGAAGGTTTGTTTTGTTTTTGGTTGGCCAAGCAATTGTTTTCTCTGGGAAAAAAATTTGCTGAAATGGTTATTCGGAGTTTCGGTAGTTTGATGTTTATGTGCCAATGAAAAGGCTTTCAATGAAAATGCCTTTTGACAATGTAATATAGACCCATAGAGCAAATAAAATGAGTGGTATAGTATGCATTAGCACAAGGTGCCCTATGATGGTACTATGTTAAGATACAACTGCCTATCATCCGAAGGATATTTTCTTTCCTTTTGTGATCGTTAACATGCCAACTCTTGATGTACTAACATTGATTTTAAATTAAGGGCTAAGAAATGTAATGTGGTTCTGTTTGCTAAGTAAAATTTACCCACTTCCTATTAAATACTACCTTGCTCCAAGCTCACACCATTATCAGGGACTTGGTTACTTATGTTGTCAACTCATTATTATTTGGCTACAATGTCTCCACAGTAGTTTGGAAAGCTTTCTGTCTTAGTTCCCCTTTACTCATCCCTTATAAGGTGTATCATTGAATTTAATGCGCTTTTGGCATATGCCTGTCTGAACATATTGCTGAGAATCCACAGAGATTATTAATTAGAAAGATCATGACTGCCAATTCCTTAGTTACCTACACAAACTGGTAGCTGGCTGCTTGTATCCATCTCCTGCCAACTACATTGTTTTGACGTCTGGCTTGTTTTTGAGCTTTAAAAGACCCTTCCCTAATCAACCTATTCAACTAACTGCACATCCAGAGAACCAGTGGCACCTCAGGGATTTTAACATACATCAGTAAAAAAATAAATAAATGAGACTCACTGATGGGATAGTCAGCTAAACCAAGGCATTCCATGCCTATGGAATAAACTTGTTCTCATGTCAAACGAAACCATACTCTTAATGCTCGCAAAGTTAATTTCAATAATTGATTGCCATAAATTCTCCCCTTGCCTATTTTTCTTGTCCTGTCGAGGTGAGGGGGGCTGGTACTGCTGAGTTACATAGTGCTGATTAGGTACCTAACACCCTTACTGCTTACCTTGTTATAGGCTATGAACCTGTGTATGGATCTGTGAGCAGACTGCATAACCTCTTACTCCTGTTCAGTTACCAATGGCGATGTGGTAGACCCTCATGAAGTGCAGCTTCCAAATACTTTGACCGAAGCGTTGTGGGACTGCCACTTAATAACATGCAAGGCTGAAGTGTTCCCTATATTACCCACTAACTCAGGTTTGTGAAGCAGACTTGCACTGGAGAAAACCAGGTTAGATATTTTATTTATTGTTGTCTGTTTTTACACCTGGAAGAGAAGAGTACAGAAAACCATAGTACACTGAATGGTGCAAAATGGATTACAGCACAACAGGGTCCTTTTATTTAAGGGGTTCCATACCAGCACAGTGCAGGAAAAGATAAATCTGATATCATGTGGAGATACACCTGCAAGGCATGCCTGAAGATGAGTGGTGTGCACAATGTGTGCTGCACTCCAAGCTTATGAGGACATGGGCATTGGGCCCAAATTACAAACAATCCTCAGCAATGATACATGACAACCAGTGGACAATTAATTCTTATCAGTTTCCTTCCATTACATGTGAATAAGTTACAGTCATTTCTCACATGTCCTTCTGTGGAATGAGTAGCACCCACCTCTCACACACACTGGGTGATGTGTGGTGCTAAACCTGAAAGAGAATAGCTGCATTCTGGAAGAGCTGGATGACTAAGCCTAACAGCTTCAGAAATACTGATGAGGTGAACAAAAACTACAGTAACATCTACATGTAGATCAGAATAAAATCCTTTGAGGCAGGCATGTAGTTACATAGGTGCACAAGAACCTCTTTTGTTATAGTCAGTGAAGCTTACATTCACATTGTCTCTCTAGGGAGGCTTTACCAGGCCCCTAAACACAAATAAAGTTAAGACAGCATGGCATCATCATGATTTGATCCTGCAGACATTCAAGACTGAAAATTGAACCAAAAAATGTAACCAAAATGTTTGTGCAAATAAAATTTAAGAAGAAACTGATTCATTGTGTGCACTTTTTCTCTAAAATTATTTCACCATTATTTTCCCCACTTCATGACCCTCTTCAAGATGTACGCTGTCTTTCAACATTTTACTTTTTGATATTTATGTAATACAGTATTTAGCTTCATGTACTTTGTTAAATGCTTTCACTGCTTACCACTTATTTCTATTTCCCAATACCAGATCCCAATATGGTTGTCCTTGCAGGTCCCCATGGCTTGAAGGCCTCCCAATGTGCTCCATTCTGTGAGGTTCTCTCTCCTCAAAGAGCCTTTTATACACAGAGTCCAAAGCAGGTTCTAAGGTATGTAATTCACCCTGTACCCCAAAGCATATCAGCCAGTTGTCGAGAATTCCATAGGACATCCAAATTTTTCCTCATATTTTTGATCTGTTCCTCATAAAATCTGTAGTTTTTTGGCTAATCATTGAATATTTCAGACAATAGATAATGAAAGACATTTGAGTTGTAGGCTTCATATTCTTTAGAAAATGCATGCTAATGCAAAATCTGTTATTAACTTTCTAAGTTTGCAGGAGAAATGTCTGAAATTTGCCCTGAATTTGACCCTTTGTCATCACCCACATTCTTTTTGGCTTTGTGCAGATTTCTTGTGTAAAAAACTTGACAATTATGCCTCAAAGTAAGATGGGTTAGGCAATGAGCCATTGTACCGCGACTTCACAGCGGACTTTTCTCTTAGGGTTTGCATCATAAGAGGGAGCATACAATGGGTTTGCAAGGGGAATGCCCCACCATTTTTTAATCATCCATCCTTCTACACTGTATCACTGGGTTATTAGCTGGATACCACTGATGCCCATTCCTTGCCCAAATGCTCCAGCATATCTTGTCACGTCCTCATTGTTCCTCTTCCTCACAGGCAGCACTGCAGAGATCCAGGCATGACTGGGCTATATAGTTAGAGTTTCATCCATCTTAGTCCATGGAGTTGGCTGCACAATGCTATATTGTTTAATCACTTGGTATTTTCCATGAATTGGATCTGATAAAACTCTTCTCTCTGAAACAAAAATATAGTATTTTTTTCTGGGTAGAGGTAAATCTGCATCAGATATCTTTTTCTTACTGAAGATTCTGTCTCTTGTTAGGTTTTATATACTGAGAAGACTAAATTCTGCTAACCATTTTTTATTTATGATCAGAGTGACCATTTTATGTGGAGAGTTTCCATAAAACACATTTTGTGAGAAATTTCCTTATCAAGTATTTTTTGTTTCAGGTCAAGTAATGGGCAATGTATCTTTATTTAGATTTAACTATGAGAAAAATGGTATAGCGAATGTACTTAGTAATAGCTGCATTCTATTATAATAACGTTCAAACAATTGAAAAACATATAAATGCAGCAAAGTGAAGTAGTTATTATTGTTTATCCCTTGGATGTTAACAGGTATATCCTATTGTGTATCCTGTGACTAAAGTATAGTATAGTGCAAGGGGTACATTCAGTGATTTTGTGTGCTTTGTATTCATCATGATTGGCAATACTGACGCAGTGTCACCATAGTGCAACAGCATCATTCTTAACACAGCACTCAGACAGACTTCACTAATGCCATTCAAACCCAAGAGCATTAAAGTGCCATTAGGCAGCCTGGTGCAACAACACAGAATTCAGACAGACCTCACTAATGCCATTTTAATGCTAGTGCATTTAAGTGAAATAGGCAGCCTGGTGCAACAGCATCATTCATAACACAACATTCAGACATACTTCACTAATGCCATTGAAACCCAAGAGCATTAAAGTGCCAATAGCCAGTCTGGGCATATATATATATATATATATATATATATATATATATATATATATATATATACACACACACACACACACACACACACACACACACACACACACACACACACACACACATATTTATATTGTGTACACACACACACAAACACACACACACAAATACACACACACACACACACACACACACACACACACACACATTTATATTGTGTACACACACACACACACACACACACACACACACACACACACACACACACACACACACACACACACACACACACAAATACACACACACACACACACACACACACACACACACACACACACACACACACATATTTATATTGTGTACACACACACACACATTTGTATTGTGTACACACACACACACACACACACACACAAATACACACACACACACACACATTTATATTGTGTACACACACAAATACACACACACACACACACACACACACACACACACACACACACACACACACACACACACACACACACACACACACACACACACACACACACACACACAAATACACACACACACACACACACACACACACACACACACACACACACACACACACACACACACACACATCATTGTCTTTTTTGCTGTAATGTGCAACATTAGTTAGTTAGTTAGTGATCTCACCCTGTTTCTTCAGAATATTTTATGAGTCCAATCTTGCTCCATGCTTTATTTTGGCTATTTTTTTTTAAATATATATTTTAATAGTTCTTTGATGCATTGTCTTATGTGGTCATTATTTCCCTTCCTCAAGATAGTTAAAGCTACTGAAAACAGACTGACAGTGAAAGAGAATGCCTGCTGATCTATCTTCTTTTATGTGTTGGTATTAGTAGTTGTTGAGCTGATACTAATTTACTTACTTTTGTTTGCATTCTGGCACTACCTTACTACAATTCTGCATCATAGTCATCAGATTTTATTGCCCTTTCAGGTTGTTGTCTTTGAAATAGTTGGTGTCTAACAAACTAGAAAATGCCTCTGGGGCAAACACAGTCCTGTCCTCATGTGCAAACCAAAAAAAATCAAAGTATCCTATCTGTTGTGAAAAGGCATTTCCTCAGTACAGGTACTTACCTTGACTGTCTTTTTGTCATTAACATTTGTCGTCTTACTTTTGTTTGTTTGGAAGATCTCTTCCATAAAAATGCCCTCCATAGGCATGACATGCTCCACCCTTATTTACTACCCTACAGGAAGTGCTGCTGAAATCTATGAATAGCATCCTCACATAGTTGTCTTTGCCCTCTAAATGCTCAAGGGAGATGTGTAGTGCTACTGATATGGCATCAACCGTGGAACAGTGAGCTCTGTACACAAACTGCAGAGGGTCAAAATCAGGAAGTATGCATGATGAAAGATGCGTTTTGATCAGCCACTCAATACATTTCATAACAGTGGATGTCAGAGCGACTGGTCTGTAGTCTTTTCGGCTGGAGGGAGTGGTTTTCTTGATTAGTGGGATGATGTTAGTTTCCTTGTAGCATGTGTACTTTTGCCATGGCAAGAGAGGTGTTAAATATTTCCTTGAGCACAGCGTATAGTTGATCAGCACAGCCTTTTAACACCTTGCCCAGTATGTTGTCTGGGCCAGCAGCCTTCCTGGGGTTCATTCTCCTTAGCTCTGTTCTTACCTCCTCTGTGCTGAGGCTGAGTTTTGCATCCTTCTCATCAGTGTGTAGCTTTAGTGCTAGCCTGTTACTTCTTTCCACAAATCTGCCAAAGAAGATGTTCAAAATGTTCATTTATTTCAAAGCCTTAATTTACCTGTAAAAAGCTGTACCAGAATTTAAACGGCTTGCTTGCAGGAAGTTGATTATATTACACAACATGGTGAAAAAGACCCAGTGAAGAAGGGGAAGCCACTTGTTTTAAAAGTCTGAGATCTGTCACTTTTTTCTCTGTTGGTAGGGATGGTAATCAGATATACTTGATATTCTGCTGGGATTGTTATCACATAGTATACTATATACTTCAAATGAATGTGAAGTTAGGGCATTTTTTCCACTTACAAATACTTCAGTGTAACCCTGAGATTCCAATTTCTTTTGTTTTGTATTCTGTCCCTTGCAGCTACTTCACTCCTAGCCACTCCCTTGTACTCAGTACTTTCAGTTATTGTCACTTCCACTTTCCCATCTCCTTGTAGAAGGATCCATTTAGTAAGTGCCCAGCACAGCAATGACCAAAGTTTTAGAGAAGATGCGGTTTGTGCAGAGCGTCTGCCTTCAGAAATGTTGGGAGGATATATGCCTATCGCAGATGGCTTTTAAAGCAGTATTGCTATGAATGCATATTCATGTTCATGGTCAGATGACAAGAGGAGGCGGAGTAGAAGAAGAGAAGTAGGGCAACATAAAACTTCCCATATTAAACTTGCAGTTTCTGATACACAGTGAAGCAGAAACAAATGAGTCAGATCAACTTTTAAGTGAAGTACATTCAGATGACATAATTAGAACAGACCAGGTGTCCAGACAGGACTCATATGAAGCTATAGCTGTCATATAGCCTACTGTCTTCTTTGTGTATGTGTGGCATTAGCATTCCACAGAATTTTATGTGAAATAGTGTATCTGTCATATTGTCACAGCTTTAGTGCCCACTAAATATTTTTTGCACTAGCGTCAGCAACATTTTTTAGTTACTCATACCCTGGGGTTGCCGATATACAAAGAAATAGACATAGATGTGGTAGCCATTTGAAATGTTGGGATTCAAAATGCCAAGTCTTAACATTTGAAGACTGAATGACCAAACATCTGGACGTACCTATACTATGTCTAAGACTCTCATTTCTTAGAATACCCCATTTCTCTGCAGAATATTGTAATCTTGGAGTAGGTACTTATAAGTTTGAGTTATGGGGCTTGGGGGAGGGTTTGACCCCCTGTAAAACAGTTTTATGGAGAAGAGCAATGTTCAACATTGACTTTTCTCCTGTAGTTTCAGCCTTTTTCTTGTCATTTCATGACTCAACATTGCAAGTCCTGGCATTCTAACAGGAGCCATGCCTGTTTCTCATTCCCTATAACACAGTAGTGCTGTATGCCATCTTCCATCACACACTGCTATCAGTCACCTTTCTCTGAAAGGTCAAGAACAGCTATTGTAATACTTAATTCAAACACGTCTCTGTCATGTACTGCTGTGTAATGATTTATGTCTAGCATCCCATGCTGTAAAGGACACAACTCTCTCCTTGCCTCATCTTCTACAACTCCACAAAACAAAAGAGTTTGCAAACATCAAACATAAGACTTGCATCTTCATTTGCAAGTAAATAAGACAAACTGGAGGGATAGATTTCTTACTCACAGTTTCCCCACTAGTAGAATAATCTTCCATTATACAAAAAACACTGTAATACCCATGATTCCATTAAGGCAAACCTTGACAAATGGATGGATGCCTTAAAATTCATCCCGGGTTTGACTTGTTTTATTTCTCGAAGCAGCAGGTAACCTATGAGTGTAGCTACTGGCAAACTGATTATGGTCTGTGGAATGACTGTGCCTTGTAAACTCTGAATCTATGCATAAAAACATTTAACCAACCCATATTTTTCCAGACTGATTATCAGCACTGTTAGGTGTGTGACAACTTATGCATGTCTCAACAGGACCACATTTCTTTCCGAATATGTTTGTGGTTTTAAAATGGATGTTGTTAAATCAAGTGAGCTTCTAAAATGTCCTGTATGAGCAAGTTAAGAGATCAGTTGCAGATAGCACTTTTAGTGGACCAAAGCCTGGAAATAAGCCTAGGAAGAAATGTCATTTCCACTTCTGAAGTTTATTATTCTGTCACACCATATATACACAGATCTGTCTTCCTGGTTTAAAATGATAAGCTTTTGTCACCTACAATGCAATTAGTGTTAAAAATAGAATGGTCTCTGTGATGTGATTGTGACACATAGAGGATGAGCGATTGTCCAAGTAAGTCTGACTCATCCTGGGGGCCAGAGTCAGCCTACACAGAGCTGTCAGTGTGTTGATTGCCATCTTCCTTAGCATGATGAAATATTCATGCCTGTACTCTGCTCCCAGCAAGCACTATTGATTTCTTGTGTAAACTGTGCTATATTTAGTCTAGACAAATGGAATGTGGATTGCTGCTGAATAAATTGGATGAAAGGCAGGGCTCCTGCTTGCCGATTTCACTCAGTCTGTGACCATTATTTATAATCAAAGATGTTTTTTGTAAGTTGTTGGTGATTTTTCACAATTTAGTGATTTGTTGTAGAATGACAGCAAGCAGTTATGTGCAATCACTTTCTCCTGTAGCGTTTGATATGAAAGAGAAATTACCCATAGTAGTTTGCTGCAGTTAGTTTTTAAAAGAAACAAAGGAATATACTGGTCTGTGTATTTATAGAACTTCATGGAAGCAATTCTTTTCATTTTCTCACTCCTCATATTATCTCATTTTTCTGTGTAAAAGAAGATTGCACATTTCTGTTACAGAGCCTGCCTAAGACTACACCCCATATAAATACTGAACTACATGTTATTTGTTGTTATTTTATTTTCTAAAATGGCATGACATAGCAATTGTAGGTAGGAAAACAGCTGGATAGCCTAATTTATGCTCACTTATGGTCCTACTTATTCTTCATTCATATTATATTCCTTTATTTGTATCACTATGTCTGTAATAAATACTTCAAATATGTAGCAAATACATTACAGTTGCAAGCAATTCTGTTTTACTTGCTGAAGTGTTATACGATTATTCAAATTATATGCATAGTATTGCCTCTTTTTTTGTTTTTTTGTTGGAAAAATAGAAATGAATTGTTCTTCTTGTTCATTTGTGTATGTATATATATATATATATATATATATATATATGTGTGTGTGTGTGTGTGTGTGTGTGTGTGTGCATGTGTATATGTGTAGTCCATGGAAATACAGAATCACAGAATAACTTTAACATCAATGACATTTGCATTAATGTTAGAAGAATCAAACTGTTTTGTGAGTAAGGTACCCTGGATACTAATCAGCAGCTGTACTGTCACAAAAATCTTTTTATGCAAACGCTGCCCCCTTCTGAATGAACACTGTGAAAATACTTCTTAGGAATACACTGAACAACCAATGCATGTAATTAATTTATTTTTCACTTTACGTGCATTCATACTTTTTAATATGTGTGTGATTAAATGACAGGCTTGTGCATACACAATGTACATAATCTGAGTTAACGTTGTCTGGACCACACTCGAGCAGGAAATTATTATATTTTCTGAAGTGCAGAGATTTGATGGCACTTTCCCCAAAATATGTGGAACTTTGTTATTTATTTTTATTTTAGTTTAAGGTGCAATAAACCTTGGATTTTATTGGTTTAATAAAGAGGCATAACCCTATGTGCACATGAGGTAGGCAGGGCTTTGTTCCCAATGTAGTAAAGTTTGAATTTCTGCCTCTCTGTTAAAAATTATTTTTAAACTGTATAAAGACTGTAAACAACTCCACTTAAGCAACCAACAGCAGTGAGTGCATACCATCTAAATGAAAATAAATGCAATATCGGGGTTATGGCATTAAACTAGTACAGCATTATTTAGTTATGGCATTCATATAGGTATGCACTAAGTGCATACCTTCTAATTTAAAATAAATATACTGTAAGGATTAAGGCTTTTATTTAGTACAACATAATTTAGTTATGACATTCATTTAGTACAATATCATTTAGTTATGGCATCCATTTAGCTATACACCAACTGCATATGGTCTAAATGAAAGGAAATGTAACATGAGGTTGCAATGTTCATTTAGTACATCATTTAGTTATGACATTTATTTAGTACAACATCATTTAGTTATACAATCATTTAGCTATGCACTGAGTGCATATGGTCTAAATGAATAGAAATGTAATATGGGGTTACAGCATTCATTTAGTACAACTTAATTTAGTTATGGCTTTCATTTAGGTATGCACTGGGTGCATATGTTCTAAATGAAAAGGAATGTAATATGGGGTTACAGCATTCATTTAGCGCAGCATTATTTAGTTATGGCATTTATTTAGGTATGCACTGGGTGCATATGTTCTAAATGAAAAGAAATGTAATATGGAGTTACGGCATTCATTTAGCACAACATTATTTAGTTATGGCACTTGTTTAAGTATGCACTGAGGGCATAATTCTCAACTGTCAAGATTTTCACAGAATGTCCAGATGTTTTCTCATATTTTTGGTTTTCTGGCAAATCAGTGAGGACTGAAGTCACTAAATAATGACATACATTTCGATTTTGTATACTGGATCCTTCAGAAAATGCATGCTAACACAAATCCTGTTATTCTACCAACTTTCTGTTTTTAAGAGCAGTATTTAAAATCTGTACCTATTTTGTACCCCCCCCCCCATTATTTATGGCTTTGTCTAGGTTCTTGTTTTAAGAGGTTGAGAGATATAGGTGCATATTTAAAGAAGTGTAATATAATGATTATAAAATGTAGGTAAATGAGAAGAAATGTAATATAGGAGTTATAGCATTCATATAAATGGGAAGAAATAAAATATGGGAGTTATGGCATTTGTATAAATGCGAAGAAATATAATATGAAAATTGTGGCATTCTTTTCTCCCCAGTTGTTATGGAGTGTCATTATCATTTGCAATACTTGATAAGATAGCCTACACTTCAAATGTTTCATGATTTATGTCTGTGATGCAACCTATTTGTTATTCTTCAAACATGCTGTTTGCATACAGGCATAGCAACAGAAAAATATCAAATTACAGATTAAGAAAATAAGAGTTTTCATATTCATTATAATTTTACATTTTATTGGATCGACCATCTGCAAACCATTTTTCATAAACATTCCCTTAACAATGCAATACTTTAATCTCCTAACTCCTTCCCTCATATGATCACAAGTGGGAATTTGCTCAAGTCCAGCAAATCTAAACAGATGTTTTTTGGTTACATTGTAAACTATTTTAACTTCCCCTCCTGTATGATGATGCAGGTTTAGAAATGGTAACCTTTTCCTGCATCTCAGATCAGATATACCTGAAATATCTTATCAAGTTTAACATCATCTTTGAAAAAATCATTAGAGCAGTGCATAATGGTTATGCAACACATGCAGCATATCTGCAGCTGGCTAAGACCATTGACATGATTTCAATGCAGGCATTATTGACAGACTTGTCAATTTGTATAAAATCCTTTTGATGTATGGTGAATAGCTAACTGTTGTCTGACAGAATCCATGTTGTTAGAGTCACAGTTGTCACTTCTGAAAGCAAAAACTTTAACAGTGGTGCGGCACAGAACTCAGTGCTAGGAACTCTCCTATTTGGCTTCTGTTTGTCAGAATTTCAGTTCAACAGTCATGGCTTATGCTTTTCTAGGTTTGCACATGAATGTAAATTGCTCCAGTATGGATTATACCATGTTATCAGCTGGTTCAAAGACAATGGCCCCAAACTGAATATGAAATAATGTACTATAGTTCATTTTGGTTAACAAAAACATTTTTACATACCATATGGGCGACATGCTCTCAATCAGACACTGCTGTAAAAGATCTAATATTTCTCCAGTCAGACACTATTATAAGAGATCTAGGCACTCTTCTTGCTAGTTCCTTAACTATTGGCCACCATGTCTCAAGAATCATGATTGTTTATCATAGGTCATTTCTCTAACTGACAAAGCAAAAAAAAAATCTCTAAAAGCTACGTTCTGTGAGAACTGTTTTAAGCTTTCTTTTCAGGGATGCAAGCCTCCTGCACTCCTCAAAAGTGAATAGCCCATCACACCCACCAAACATAAAAACACTGACTCTACAGTTACAAAGCAGTGGAGAAAGGACAACATGACACATTTGCTCAAAATGGCTTTCGACAAAAAAGCCGTTGCACTACATTCGACTGAAAAAGAGTGCTCAGAAAAAAACATACATTATCCATGTGTCCACAATAGTTTAGAAATCCTTGTTTCTGGGTCATGTACATTCCAAAAGCATTTCCTTTAGTTACAGAGAAGTCTTCATTCTCTTTTACTCATATCTCATTAGAGCCATTATTGAATGCAATGCCCCTTTTGGCATATATTTGTCTGAATATATCATTCAACTTCAGATAGTACAGATGTTCCTAACTTAAAAGATCAGTGGCCTCAGAAATCTTAATTATCAGAACAAACTGGTAGCCGTCTGTCTTTATTCAGTCTCCTATAGACTCCTCCATGGAGATCTGTATTTAGACATTCAAGCCATGAAAAATCCAACCTTTGTTGCCTTCCTATTCCCTAATAGACCACATTGCTCCTGAAACACTCAGTTAGAAGAACTAAACCTTCAACAATCGATAAAGAAGACATGCTAGCATAATACATTCATAACGTAGTAAGTCCCACAACACTAATACAAATGTCTACAATGGGTTAAGCAGAGTAGATCCCTTACCACCTTCATGGTAAACCAAGATAATCTAATGGGCAGACTGAAATGCTCCTTCAGTCTACCTTTTCTTGTCCTCCTTGAGGATGGATAGTACTTTTGAATATGAGCTATTGACTAGGCTATTAATGATCTGCAGATTGATTGTCTAACAATTGTGTATGATTTTATGGTGAATAGGTATGCTTTTCCTTGAGATGATTACTGCAGCCTCACAAGCTCTGCATACTCTTATGCAATATACAGTGTATATACTGCAGTAATACAATGTGCAGAAACATATAACTCACCTTGCATGTTCATCTGTGCATTAAAGCAAAGAATTAATGATTTTATGTTTAGCAAATACCCACACCCTATGTAGTGACAGGACCTCCATACTCCTTGCATAATTCTTCTACCTATGAGGTAATGGTCACCTTGGAGGAAGTAGCCATGTGACCACTGGTGCTTGTTAATGGCTGCTTAATACTGCAGCAATTACATCACTAATACCTTATTCACAAAATGTCCACAAAGACATTTAGGTTCACAGCACAGACAAACTAACACTGATTTTTATGCCACATTTTCAAATATCAGTTAAACAAGCACAATTTGTGTATTTACATGTTCAGTGCTTTACTCTCATTAGGTATCAAACCTCAGGAAAGAAATCCTTGCAAAATTAAATAGTTTTAAAACTTTGTTTAAGCAGCACCTGTACCAAAAATGGCTTTGTCCTTCCTGCTCATCTGGCTAGCTTTATTCCAATTACTTTTCTACAAATCTTGCAGCCACTTTGCTCCCCTTCTTTTTGCAGTGTATTGCTCCCCCTCATACTCCACTTGTTTCCTAAACTCTGAATTTTCTCCTTCTCTTACACCAGCCAGTAACCACAATTCTTCCTCTGTTCATTTATATTCCTGCTCATATCTATAACTTCTCCTTTCATATCTCTCTTATCATTTTAAACTTCGTACTACTTGTTTGCCTGTAATAATAAAAAGTCTAATCTTTTTTGTGTATCATATCGCTATAAATCCATTAATTGTTATTGTGTGTTATTTCTCTATCCAATAAATAGCCAATTTATGTTAATTTATCTCTTTTGTTGTGTTAAAATGTTATATATATATATATATATATATATATATATATATATATATGTAAGCAATGTTTAAAATAGTTAAAAATCATGTAAATAAGCTCATGTACAGATGTTTTACCTTGTAATTTTAAATGTACATCATGTGCAATTTAAATGTAAAGCTTTTCTCACTGGGCATCCACTGAAAATGGGTTTTACCCAGTCAGACTTTTCCCAGTCAACAAAGCCAAATAAATAAATAAATAAATATACTACATAATTATTAATGGGGCAACAAGCAACTGTTCCAACATATCCTTGTTCTACCAACCTCTGCATTTACTGAAAATTGCTTGGACAAAGAGGGAAAAGACATATTGACATCTATAGGTTAGACCAGCTGCAATGATAGGAAGACAGCAGATAGGTAACTTATATTGTTACTGTAATACTGATTAAACCTTAGAAATGTAATACGTTACATTTTGGAAGAAATACTGGCATATAAAATATATACCAGTTTGGAGAACCAAATAAATTCTTTGAATATACTATGCACTGTTTTAAAGCAAGTAAATGAATTATGTGAAAAGAAGAACTAATTTAAAAAAGAAAATCTGAGCTGGAGCTGACCCCTGTTATAAAAAGTGTAGGCTTAGGAATTACAAAACAAACAAAAAATGCAGGAGAATCTTCTGTTCTCCATTATAATTGTTTTTTAGCAGGGGGTAAGCCCTACTGAAACCCCTGATGAAGGGTGCAAGCCCACATCCCCCCAAATGTAGGTATACCAACTACAAGATTGCCATGTAATACTGTGAGAAACAGCAGTCTTGGACTTCATATAGCCAAGTACACATTTTTCCTCACTTAGTCTATAGATTGCAGGACTAGCAATAACAAGTCATAAGGCAACAAGCAGTTACTGTCTAGGCAAACAGTAAAGAAAATGTCAATTAGTTTTTCCTCTCAGTGGTGTTCTTTTACTACTTCTGAAAATTATAAACATTGTCTCCTTTAACCATTTGAATGAGTACTGAACAATGAATGGCCAAGTATTTTAACAATAACAGAGAAATAATAATCATTTTAAATGGAAGCAATTTAATAAAATTAATATTTTAATTATAAACTTCAGAGAAACATTCTATAACCAGCAACCTATAACGAAGATTGTTCTGTGAAAAAAAGATAAGTTTTGGAGTTTTTAGAAAAGTGATACTTTTATAGGTAATATTAAAAACAATCTTTGGAAAATTAATAGAAGCATTACTAGTAAACTAATATCATTACAAATTGGAGTACATATATAAGTTGAAATGGTAAGGGGGATCACGGATATTGTTAACAGGGACCAATTCTGATATGCAGTTTGGACAGGTGTGTATCCATGAAGCAGTCGAGGAATTTGCATATAAGGTTTTAACTGCATTGAGAAAGGTGTCTGAAAATTAAAATTTCTGCAAAACTGAAAACAGAAACCTTTGGCTTATTCTGGAAAAAGCCTTCAGAGTATACATGCCTTCATCAGACAACCCATAATGGTAGACTATAGTTGTAGCACACCAGGATATGAGGAATTATTCAGGGAAGGGAAGACTGAGCAATCTGAACATACAGCTAAAGGAAATGAGGGAGAGTGGTAATATGTGAGATACAAAATGAGTCAGTAGATCAACCATCTACTAAACTTCTCAGCCTGTTCGTGTGATGTTAGAAAAAATATTTAACCAAAAGAATAATGAAATTGAGGAATAATATTTCATTTGAGGTAGCTGAAGTCAGGATAACAGGACTTTTCAGACTATTGTATATTAATGTAGAGGTCTTCTAGGATACAAAGGAGAAATGCAAATGGTGGGATAAAATTAGACTCCATGACAAATTAATATTTTTGTTAACTTATGGACAAAGTCAGTATGCATTTGTTCTTGTGTTCAGCTTTATTCTTTTTATACTTATGTCATTGCTATGTTACACTGCCTTCATACAATATAGTGCATATTATTACATTTTATTATTTTTTTTCTACTTCATATTGTAAGAAAATAATGTTATAAGAGAATATAGAATAGATGTACACCTTTTTAATGTATACTACCATCCCTTTCTTTATCCATTTCCACTACAGCTACTTTTCTGATAAGTATATTTTGTTTCAACAGCTGTTCATTTACCTTTGTGCATCTTAATGCATGTTGTATTGCATTAATAAGGTTTCATTTTCATTGTCATCAGAATCACTCCCCTAGCTTGATGCCATGGTATTGCTTCCAAAGCCATATGTTATGACAGGTAGTGAGCTGTTTGGCCCTTTTCTACATCTGCTCCAACTTAGCTTATTCATTTGAAAACTGGAGAAGTGGCAAATCTTTAACAAGTTATTTCCATCTAATATCTAAGTATACCAACAAACATACTAAAATTCACTTATCTACTTATCTATGTATCTATCTATTAACTGTTACTCTCACCTGCCTGTCTGTCTCTCTGCATAGCAAAAGTAAATGCATTGGACCCAGTTGTCTTTTTTCAGCTAAAACCTTGATGCATATAATACAAGCAACATAACAAATGCATTATTTCAAGCAAAGATGAAAACAGAAAGTGGTTCATCTGCGTGTTTTCTCTGTTGTAGTAATTTATTTATTTTTTTGTTTACTGTGGTAGAACACTAATCCCCATGGACCCTATTCAGACTTAACTCAGGAACACAGTCTGGTTAGGTGACTTGCTCAAAGTCACACAGTTAGGCAATGGAGGCTAAGGGACTCAAACTTTGCCCCACTGGACCACCAGAAACAGCTCACTAACATTTCCTTAATCCTTTGCACCAAATGCCACAATAACACAAACAGTCAAGTAACCCAGCTGAACTGGGTATATCTCACAAAAACTCTTCTAGTTATCAAAGTGCATTTTTCCACTGAATATGCATGTAGAATATTTGTTCTTTAGAACCAGTAATATTTAATAAAAATCAGAAACTAGTTTCTTTTTAGTTCATTTTAGTTTCAGTTCCATTTTCTCCACTAAGGTCTCCCAGTCACCCCCTCTATCTAGTACACCCATCTTTTCCAAAATAACAAATACAATTTTTTTAAAACCAGGACATGTGGTGGAATGTTTATAAAGTGCATTACTTGTGTTTTTCTCTTAATAGCATAAAGATGCTGATGAATTTTCATACATAAGGGGCTGTTAGATTCGCCAATATATAAAGCTGAACAAGTGGTACAAAAACTGATATAAACAACACTCTTAGTGTTAGTCATAGTTACCTTTAACAGTAAGCAAGAATGGGCAACCTAGAACAAGGAAAATAGTAACTCCCAGAATTTACCTGCATTGTCGGCAGGCCCCACAGGTTTTCATCCCACACCCTTTGGTGTGGCCATTCATTTGTTGCTTGTTGGTTTCAAAAATACCCTTAAGGTTTTTACTTTTATAAATGAATTTGGGTTCTGAGCCCAACCTAACCAAAAAGTCCCAATGATCCAAAAAACGTTGCCCAGTGCTTATTAATTATGTTCTGTAATAAATAAATACCTGGATTGTATTGCAAAACTAATACTTGTTACACGTTTTGCCGATCATGTCAAGTGTTAGTTCCTTGACCATCAAGATTAATAGAATTGGTACCCACATCATTGTTGCATAAAAGGGGCTTATATCTAACATCCCTATTTTCCATAACATAATCAATGGTGGTATCCAAAATATCTTTGGGGTAACCCCTTTCAAGGAACATACCAACCAATTTTGCCACCTCTACTTTGAGCACTTCACCATCTGAAACCAACCTGCATAGCCTGATTAACTGACCTTTTACTAAATTTTTCTTTTGCCAGATCAGATGCTGGCTAGAAAAATGTAAGCAGGCATTAGAAAAAGTTGGTTTTCTATATATATTAGATTCAGATCTGAAATTCTGCAAGTTCTTATAAAGAGTCACATCCAAAAAGTCTCTTGAGTTATTATGATGGTGCTGAGTAAACTGCAATACTCAGATACAAACCCAACAGTCTTATATATTAGGTTGTGGAACTCATCCTGACAAACAACTGTGTATACTTTGAAGGGGAGTACTACAAGTGTGGGCTGCTTGCGCCCCCGTCTTTGTCAATATGGTCCTATGGTTTTGGGAAAATAATTTTGTTTTAAATTCAGTATTTGCACCTATGTTGAGTTTATATCTGAGATTTTTGGACGATATTTTTATTTTGTGGAAAGGAAGTTTGGAGGACTTAGAACATTTTATGGACTTCCTTAATCACTCTACTGATTTCTTGGAGTTTATCTCTATCATGATACCTAGGTGTTTTGTGCTAGGTACAATGTCGATGGTGGAACCAGTTAGGGATTGAATGGTGAAGTTCTCTTTTTGTAGAGGTGTAGACTTTCAGGGGGCAAAGCTTACTAGTTTGGTTTTTTTGAGGTTCAGGGCAAGATGATTATTAGACATCGAAATTTCAGTGGAGGTGAGGGCATATTGGGTGAATTGGTGTAGTTCTAAGGAGTCGTTTGCAGTGCAGATTATAGTGGAGTCATCTGCATACTGGATGACTGAGCCTTGAGAGACCATGGTGTGGAAGTTCTTTCTCTACTCTTCCCTCATTAGGCCAATCATCGTGTACAATGCCCCATTTGGCATGTATCTCACTAGACACCTGCAACAACTGGAGAGGCCACAAAAGTATCTCCGAAAGAGGATCCTAGGCCTTACACATTTGTACTATATAGACAGACTCAAAAAACTCCAACTATTCCCTGTCTCATATCACCTACTTAGACTTACAAAGCCATATCTGACCCAGCTATGTAAGAAATGCTACATCTAAAGAAATCCCAATCCCTCCACACCATAGGCGCCGGAGACCTCAACCTCATTACTGCAGTCAACAGAATGTGCTGGAGGGACAGGCTCATAACCCACAGACTGCCCATGCTAAGGAATAGACTTCCCATAAATGTCAAGCAGAGCACCTCACTGGTCCTCTTCAAGAAAAATCTTGACGAGTGGATGGGAAATAGAAAATTCACCGCAGTGGCTCTACTCGGCAGAGGCACTGGGAACTAAGGTCGGGTGGCATGATGCCAAGGTAATCCTATGGGTTAGGCTTATAAAGGCTCCAAGGCCATTAGCCTAGTATACGCCTATGAACCTATGACCATCAAATATATTGAAGTTGGGAAATACTAGAGCACAATGTTTTAAGAGGAGAAGTCAGAAGTAATAGTGGTACAGACACAGATTCTTTTACACAGAGTGCATGATAATAAAGAAATAGGCCTACTAAACCATTACCTAAACTAATAAACACAGTGTTCCTAATCCTAGCAAATATGTTGGCCATAATTCTTAAAATTCTGAAACACTCTTAATATTATGTTATTTGTTTTACTAAGAATACTCATCCTCCTACTTAGAGGCGATCTCTGCTTGACTTACAAAGCCATGTCTGACCCGGCTCTGTTAGAAATGCTACATCTAAAGAAATCACAATCCCTCCACACCACACACTCCAGAGACCTCAACCTCATTACCACAATCAACAGAACGTGCTGGAGGGACAGGTTCATAACCCAGAGACTGCCCATGCTATGGAATAGACTTCCCATACATGTCAAGCAGAGCACCTCACTGGCCCTTTTTAAGAGAAATCTTGATGAGTGGATGGGAAATAGAACTAAGGTTGAGTGGCACGATACCAGGGTAATCCTATGGGCTAGGCTTGTAAAGGCTCCAGGGTCATTCATCTAGTACACACCTATGAACCTATGAACCTATAAATATGCTAAACAGAAGTGGGCCTAAAATGGAGCCTTGACAAACACCAGTGGTGGTGTTTAGGAAAGGGGAGCAAGAATTCTGCCGTTTAGTTGATTGTTGCCTGTTAGTGAGGTAATTAGTGAACCGGTTTAGAGTTTGCGGTGAGGTACCTATGTTAGAGAGTTTTGTTAGAAGGAAAGGGTGGGATGTAGTATCGAAAGCTTTAGAAAGATCAAGAAATAGTGAAGATACAATTTTATCAGCATCACGGGCTCAGTTGACAGTGTCCATGAAAGATATGAGGGCAGTGGTGGTATTATGTCCTTGCCAAAATCCATGTTGGGTGGGGGAGAGGATGTGGTTGTGAGTCAGATGGTGAAGAAGATGAGAATGAATACATTTTTCCAGAATCTTAGAGGTGGAGATAGTATAGCAATGGGGCAGACATTGGTGGTGTCTATGTTGGGCCCCCCTTGTGTAGAGGGAGGATATAAGCTTTTTTCAGATGTTGGGCATATAGGATTCTTGGATGGATCTGTTGAGAAGTTTGCTGATAGGGTAAGCAATTGAGTTGGCTGAGATTTGCAAGTATTTGGTGGGTATATTGTCAATGATCCAAAAAACGTTGCCCAATGTTTTTTAATCATGTTCTGTAATAAATAAATACCTGGATTGTATTGCAAAACTAATACTTGTTACAAGTTTTGCCGATCATGTTGAGTGTTATTTCCTTGACCATCAAGATTAATAGAATTGGTACCCACATCATTGTTGCATAAAAGGGGCTTATATCTAACATCCCTGTTTTTCATAACATAATCAATGGTGCTATCCAAAATATCTTTGGGGTAACCCCTTTCAGGGAACATACCAACCAATTTTGCAACCTCTACTTTGAGTACTTCACCATCTGAAACCAACCCGCATAGCCTGATTAACTGACCTTTTACTAAATTTTTCTTTTGCCAGATCGGATGCTGGCTAGAAAAATGTAAGTAGGCATTAGAAAAAGTTGGTTTTCTATATATATTAGATTCAGATCTGAAATTATGCAAGTTCTTATAAAGAGTCACATCCAAAATGTCTCTTGAGTTATTATGATGGTGCTGAGTAAACTGCAATACTCAGATACAAACCCAACAGTCTATATATCAGGTTGTGGAACTCGTCCTGACAAACAACTTTGTATACTTTGAAGGGGAGTACTACAAGTGTGGGCTGCTTGCGCCCCCGTCTTTGTCAATATGGTCCTATGGTTTTGGGAAAATAATTTTGTTTTAAATTCAGTATTTGCACCTATGTTGGGTTTATATCTGAGATTTTTGGACAATATTTTTATTTTGTGGAAAGGAAGTTTGGAGGACTTAGAACATTTTATGGGCTTCCTTAATCACTCTACTGATTTCTTTGAGTTTATCTCTATCATGATACCTAGGTGTTTTGTGCTAGGTACAATGTCGATGGTGGAAGCAGTTAGGGATTGAATGGTGAAGTTCTCTTTTTGTAGAGGTGTAGACTTTTTGGGGGCAAAGATTACTAGTTTGTTTTTTTTGGGGTTCAGGGCAAGATGATTATTAGACATCGAAATTTCGGTGGAGGTGAGGGCATTTTGGGTGAATTGGTGTAGTTCTAAGGAGTCATTTGCAGTGCAGATGATAGTGGAGTCATCTGCATACTGGATGACTGAGCCTTGAGAGACCATGGTGTGGAAGTTCTTCCTCTACTCTTCCCTCATTAGGCCAGTCATCGAATACAATGCCCCATTTGGCTTGTATCTCACTAGACAGCTGCAACAACTGGAGAAGCCTCAAAAGTACCTCACAAAGAGGATCCTAGGACTTAAACACCTGTCCTATATGGACAGACTCAAAAAACTCCAACTATTCTCTGTCTCATATCACCTACTTAGAGGGGATCTCTGCTTGACTTACAAACCCATATCTGACCCAGCTCTGTAAGAAATGCTACATCTAAAGAAATCCCAATCCCTCCACACCACACACTCCAGAGACCTCAACCTCATTACCGTAGTCAACAGAACGTGATGGAGGGACAGGTTCCTAACCCACAGACTGCCATGCTATGGAATAGACTTCCCATACATGTCAAACAGAGCACCTCACTGGTCCTCGTCAAGATTTTGGATGGGAAATAGAAAATTCACCCCAGTGGCTCTACTCGTCAGAGGCACTGGGAACTAAGGTCGGGTGGCATGATGCCAAGGTAATCCTATGGGTTAGGCTTGTGAAGGCTCCAGGGCCATTTACCTAGTATACACCTATGAACCTATGACCATCAGATATATTGAAGTTGGGAAATACTAGTGCAAAATGTGTTAAGAGGAAAAGTCAGAAGTAATGGTGGTACAGACACAGATTCTTTTACATGGAGTGCATAATAATGAAGAAATAGGCCTACTAAACCATTACCCAAACTAATAAACACAGTGTTCTTAATCCTAGCAAATATGTTGGCCATAATTCTTAAAATTCTGAAACACTCTTAATATTATGTTATTTGTTTTACTAAGAATACTCATCCTCCTACTTAGAGGCGATCTCTGCTTGACTTACAAAGCCATGTCTGACCCAGCTCTGTTAGAAATTCTACATCTAAAGAAATCACAATCCCTCCACACCACACACCCCAGAGACCTCAACCTCATTACCACGATCAACAGAAAATGCTGGAGGGACAGGTTCATAATCGGGAGACTGCCCATGCTATGGAATAGACTTCCCATAAATGTCAAGCAGAGCACCTCACTGGCCCTTTTTAAGAGAAATCTTGATGAGTGGATGGGAAATAGAACTAAGGTTGGGTGGCACGATGCCAGGGTAATCCTATGGGCTAGGCTTGTAAAGGCTCCAGGGTCATTTATCTAGTACACACCTTTGAACGTATAAATATACTAAACAGAAGTGGGCCTAAAATGGAGCCTTGACAAACACCAGTGGTGGTGTTTAGGAAAGGGGAGCAAGAATTCTGCCGTTTAGTTGATTGTTGCCTGTTAGTGAGGTAATTAGTGAACCAGTTTAGAGTTTGCGGTGAGGTACCTATGTTAGAGAGTTTTGTTAGAAGGAAAGGGTGGGATGTAGTATCGAAAGCTTTAGAAAGATCAAGAAATAGTGAAGATACGATTTTACCAGCATCATGGGCTCAGTTGACATTGTCTATGAAAGAGGGCAGTGGTGGTATTATGTCCTTGACAAAATCCATGTTGGGTGGGGGAGAGGATGTGGTTGTGAGTCAGATGGTGAAGAAGATGAGAATGAATACATTTTTCCAGAATCTTAGAGTTGGATGATAGTATAGCAATGGGGCAGACATTGGTGGTGTCTATGTTGGGGCCCCCCTTGTGTAGAGGGAGGATATAAACTTTCTTCAGATGATGGGCATATAGGATTCTTGGATGGATATGTTGAGAAGTTTGCTGATAGGGTAAGCAATTGAGTTGGCTGAGATTTGCAAGTATTTGGTGGGTATATTGTCAGGGGCATTTATGTATGGTTTGAGTTTTAGAAGCAATTCTTTAATAGTCAAATTGGGTATAGGTGACAGAGTAAAGTTGGGAATAGGTATTCTACTGCTGTTAGCTGTGGAGAGGTCTGTGATGCACAAGTTGGTCTTGGGAAAGGTAGCGATTAGATTGGCTATAGTATCTATGAAATAGGAGTTGAAGGTTGTAGCAATTTCAATTTGTGTTTGATTTGGGTCTGGGCAAGGATTATTACTAGAGCCTGAATTTAATAGAGTTGAGAGAGCTCCAGAATTTCTTTGGGTTTTGCTTGTGTTGATTTTGTAATGTAAGGTAGTGTTCTTTTTTGTTTTGTAGTGCTAAGCATTTAACCTGGTTTCAGAGCTGTTTGTATTAGGTGAGGTCAGATATGTTTTTGTTTTTTTGCCAGATTTTCCATGATTTGTTCCTGTGTTTCATGAGATCCTTTGTGGAACATGTTAGCCAACTGGCATTGTTGGTCTTTACTCTTTTATGTCTAAGGGGATTGAAATTGTTTAGTATGCTGAGGAAGGTTGAGTTGAAGAACTCAACTGCCTCATCAAGGGGAAGTACTTTTAGTGCATCCCAGTTGATGCTAACCAACCTTTGGTTAAAGCTAGATGGATAGAACAGGGATTCATCTCTGGTAACCATGTACTGATGTTTATTAATTGTTGTGATACATTCACATTGTATAAAGGCTGGTAAGTGGTCACTTATATTATTGAAGAGTGTACCAGCAGACGTGATCTTATTTGGGTTGGGCACTAAAATCCAGTCTAGGATTGACCCATTAGTATTAATTTTACTAGGCCTGGTTATGGTGCTAACTAGCTGAGGGAACTTATATAGATTGAAATTGTAATTAGAGTGGTGTGGGGATATGTCTAGCCAGTTGATATTTATGTCTTCCAGTATGACAGTCTCATTTTTTATGTTAGTAGATGCCCAGGCAATAATTTCTTTAAGAATTGGGATGTCATTGCCTGAGGGACTGTAAACAACTATCACACAGAGTTTTTTGCAATTATTCATTTTAAGGAAAGAAACTAGAAGTTTGGCTGTGGAGAACTGTGGGATAGATTTTGTATATGGGACAATAGTGAAGAACATGGGGCATATTAGAGAGATGCCGCCACCTATTTTTGGGGGTCTGTTGGCCCTAAGACAGGTGAAATACTTTCAAGCTTATTGAATTTGTTAGCTATGCATGATACTGAATGCATTTATGAGTAGCTATTCTACATAATATTGTCTTTAATATTAACTATCAGTTGTATCTAAATTGTATAATGCATCTTGGAGATTTTCTCCCCAGGCCTCCACTCAAAATGGGTCAATTTGGCCCAATGGACTTCCCCGGTAATCAAACTGCAAATAAATAAATCTGGGGGAAGGAATTCTCTGTCCTTAGTATAAGGTTTTAGCCATGTTTTGGTTGTGATAATAATGTCAGGTTTGATGTGGTCTATCCATGCATGGAAGTCAGGTATTTTATTTCTGTTTATTGATTTATGAGAGTTGGGGGGTTGCAGAGGAGAGAAGATTGTACTCAGGTCAGGATGTATGTCCCCTCAAATAAATAGGTTTGTTACAGGATATGGGAGAGTAGTATATTCTGGTTTCTGTTTTACTTTGATTGGGTAATTTAGAGAGAAATATTATTGTTGTGGTGATGGTGGGGGGTTTACTCTGGTGCATAATAATATGCTTGTGTTGTAAAGTATGGCTGAAATTTGTGAGAAGGAATTGGTGTGTTCAGACTGTATGAGGATAGAGGATAATGGGCAGTGGGAGGAAGAGGTAGAATAATGATGCAGATAAGTTAGATGTTTTAGGCTATTGAAAGAGAGTGATAAGGCAAGTAGAGTAGTGATAGTAGAGAAGGAAATTGTAGTATGGGATGTGGGTGACTAAAGGGGTGAGAATTTGTGTGCAATAGTGAGATGTGGTGGTGGAGAAGAGCTTGTACTAATGCGATAATGATGAGGTCAGTTAAGATGTTGGCTATGTCTGGGTTTGGTTGGAGGTGTGGCTTATGGTGTAATGTGAGGGGACATGAAGAGGTAGCTAGTGGTGTAATGAGAGGGGAACTGAAGGGGGATAATTGGGTGGTGGGGTAGGGGGAGGAGCTAGAGTAAGTATAAATCTAATTGATGTAGGGTGGGTGGGAATAGGGGTAGGGCAGAGGAGCGGAGTAAGCCCGAGAGCAATGAGGGAAACAGACAGGGTTGAAACCAACTGCAGAGTTGCTATCTGGAAGGAAAACTATCAATAAGCTAGGAAATCTGGAGGGAGAACAGATGTTGTAAGTATTTAAAGATGGTGCCACAGCTCAGTGGAGGAATAAGTAAACTGTCAAGAGGAAAAGGGAAGGAATAGACAGCATTAATAGGGCTGGGAAGCTTGCAATAAGATTATATTAGGAGATGGAGAGAAGGGCTGGTGGGCTAAAAGCCAGGGCTTGGAGTAGGCTGTGAGAAAACAGGTTTGACAGGGCTAGGAAACTTACAATAGAATTATATTAGGAGAACAAGGAAAGGGGAGGGCTGTGAACCAGGACTTGGAGAAAGCTGTGATAAAAGAAAAACAATCACCCAGCTAGCCCAGGTCAATACCTAAAGGTGTCTGTTTATTTATGTGAACTCAAAAGCAGATTTAGTACAGCATCAGGGAAGTAAAATATAAAATAAATGCAAAAAAACTGTATATATTTGTTACTATAAATGGGAGGAAAAGGGGGGGGTCTGGTAGTGTGCACAGCAGAGGAATCAGTAGGAGTATCACACAGAGAAGATTTTAATAGACCTACACTGCTTAGAGTCTGTTGATAAAAGTAAGACTTACAGTAGCTTTTACTGGTTTGTACGGGGTTCCGCTCTCTGTATTCTTGTATGCAGGCAGTTTCTTCATTTTTTTCTTTTGTTTTGCTTTTGTTGGACCTTTGAATGTGTTTAAGGGAACTTCTCACAGAAAGTAGGACTTGCAGTAAATAATGTATAGTATATAGAACATTGGACATTTCAAAATAAATTGTGAAATGTTAGCTTGCATCTAACTACAGGCCTTACACATGCATGTCTCAATCAGCCATACTTCAATGAATCATCTGGCGAACAACAAGCATTATAAAATAGCTTGAAATGAACTATCTAGTTTCTGTGGCAGACTTTTTAAATTCTATGTTGCAGCATTTGATTATGTTTCTCACAGGGGCACCTGTCATCTCTGTTCCATAGCTGTTATAATGTCAGGAAGAGGGTGTGTGGGGTTCAAATCAATTGACCATTTCTTAATAGATCATTTAATAGATCATGTCACAGCTGAATGATATTCCTTGCTTCATGTAGTTATTGTTTATTTCTGTTTGCCTGCTAAATATAGTAGTGATTTCTTTTTGTCAGAATTCTAATGTAATGTTACTATTCAAAGATTATAGCCTTCCACAACAAGAGTGAGCCATTTTTTTTTCATTATTTCTAAGTGATCTCTCTTTCCATGAGGTGACCTTGGAGTAATAATAATAACCTAAATGGGGTTGTGGGACCATTTTTCCTTAAAAAAAGGATTGATTGGACGTTTACTGTGAGGATTGTTTTTTTTATAAAATGATTAGAGTAACTGCCTGTTTTGAATGTATGTGGGTTTGAGCTGTCCGCTACAAAAAATTAAACAATAATTATAATATGAGGAGTTTACTGCTGAGGACTCACAGGATATCACAAAATAGAAGCTGGAGGTCATTTATTGCAATTTGCTGCGGATCTGATTAATTTGATATGCTGGTGATCAAAGTAGAAGGTGGTGTACAAGCATCCTTGATTCATTTCATCTGATGAGTAACAGGCTTTAGCTGTCCATTGTCTATTCACACTCTACTGCTGAGTATTTTGACATACACTAACTTAATACTTTTAGTAAATCTTGTTGAGTTTTTATTTTTGCACTAACACATACTAACCTGATAATTTTCATGAATACTGTTGTGTATTGTGCTACAGTATATTTAGTATTAAGAATACGTCTGTCAGTTGATTGCATCTCAGTGATTTGGCCGCACATGTTATGGCTTTATTGCCCATCTAGATACAGGATACCTTAGGATTCACTGCATTAAGGCTTGATTAACAGCTTCCACATAATGAGAACAGCATGTGTAAAATTGCAGCTGAGGTAAAGTCTCTTAACATTATAACTTTTTAATTAATGTTATCTGTGGGAGGAAGTCTTCTAGGAACGTGATTGTTGCACTCAGACAGGTGGATCATTGACTCACTTTTCAAACATGTTGCAAGTGTACAAGCCCAGGTAATCTTGTATTGTGCAAAAGCCAGATTTTTTATATGCTCTTTGTATATGTGTGTGTGTGTGTGTGTGTGTGTGTGTGTACACACGTGTATCACTCTTTGTACCCATATGCATGGGTGTGTGTATGCATATGTCCATATGTGTGTAGGTATAGTGGCAAAGTTTCAAAAGCTGCAACATTAGTGTCACAAACATAAACATAATAACATTGACAAATGATGATACACTTCTGTGCATGCTCCAAGTCTATTCCTTGGAACAGCAAACTTTAAAAGAGTGTTTTGGTGGGGGGCAAGCCCCCCTACAACCCCCATAACCCCTTCTAATTATTTATTTCATTGCCTAGATCACACAGTCCCCAGGGAGAGAGCTCTTGCACAACTGATGACCATATATTTTGTTGGCTAAAGTGTGTCAGGTAAAGAGAGGTTGATTTTGGTTTAAATTGACTAAGTGCAACCAACTCATATTATATATATATATATATATATATATATATATATATATATATATATGTATGTATATGTATGTATATATATATATATATATATAATTTTTTTTTATATATATAATTTTTTATATATATATATATATATATATTTTATATATATATATATATATATATATATATATATATATATATATATATATATATGTGTGTGTGTGTGTGTGTGTGTGTGTGAGTGTGTGTGTGTCTGTGTATTATCTAGTCATATATGTAAATAACCAGATTCACCTGATCTAGCTATATGTTTTACTTGAAAGTAGAGCTGTGGCCACCGCATAACATCAATTGCATTAAACCTACTTCTTAGTTCTGAATGGGTGCCTGCGTTACGTTTTTTTTTTCTTTCCTTGAAACTTGCACCACTCTTCTCAGATTGATGTTTATCATATATTGTTAAGAGCTATGGGCAGAAGGAGTTACTGACAGTCACAGCACATAAGCAATGTAGAAAGGAGGAGACTGCATGGTCTGCGGTAAAGTCTTGTGTATGATTCAGTAGTGCAAAGCACCTACAATCTGTGCTGTGCAGTACATCAGTAAAATGTTCATGGCACACTGAAGCACCATATTTTAGGCATGACATGCCTCTTCATGTAAGCCACTTTGCCTATCCTTAATTATGCCAATAGCCCTGTACATTCACTGAGTATCTGGCACAGACTGGATGCAGCACATAAATAATGTGCTTATAGCACAACTAGAAAGTTCTATGCAGGCTAGTTAAGGAAAATAACAGAGAAAACATACATACACATACTGGGATCCTTAAATAATATCCATCTGCATCAAAAGCATATTTAATGTTGGCATAGGCCTTGCACCCATCACTGGTTTTAGATATGTGGAGGTGTGAGCAATGGCACCCCAAATGACAGAGAGTGTAACTGCTACATAACCCAGAGATGTAAACAGCTATCATACATTATAAGCTACTAAAGTGTAGCCCTTTCCATTGTCTACCTGTACACACACCTGTTGTACTTAGTGGCAAACCATACACATAGGTGCTGATGACAGTTTGCCTGTCTTAAGCTACTGTATTGTATTCCATTATCCTATTGTGGGGATCTCAGATGTACCCATAAAGTATTATGTGTCCTAGACAATTTACCAGTACCTTGTACTCAGAACTCTAGTGTGTGATTCAGAGACAGAGGCTGATTTACGTGGCTCAGTGTGTAAGACTACATATCAGTCAGATTTGCATCTCAATAAGTTCCTATAACCCAACTACTGACAATAAGAATCTACACGAGGTTACATCCTATTGGCTTTAAGGTCTAATGGGCATGTACACTTTGGTCTGCAGCAACTTCTTCTGGCATTGTGATGTAGCAGTACTACTGGAAAACATGTTTATATGAACTGTGCCATATTATTGTGATATTTTTCTCCTTTGTTTAGATATATATCTGCATACAGCTAGTAATGTGAATATGTACACAGTGAAACAATGCACATTACCTCAGAGGAATACATGGATGTGTATTGGATCTATGAGAAGGGTCATGGTATCCTACATTCTAGAACATGCACAAACAACATATTGATGCAAAGATCAGGGCTTTGTTTGCCATGGTAATCCTGATCTTTTGAATAGTACCTTGCATTTGTTAGACCTCTGGTACTTGACTGTTCTATTTGCACTGCATAGCATGTAGTAATCAGGGACTATGTATCTTGCCTTTACATTAATGGTTCTATTTCTCTGTAAAGTGAGACATAATGGCTTACGCGCAGTGCTGTGAATGTCTCTGTATGTTGCACACAGTGATTTTTAGTTTGCTACCATAGTAGAGTGTCTCTGTACCATATGCATTCTGTCTCTAAATACCATCCAATAACAAGAGGGGGATCCAACAGACTGGATGTGTTAATTTATATAAATTCCTTGCATTACCATTTTGCATAGCTATGGTTAATGGGCGACCTACATTTCAACTGTCATATCCTGTCTGCTGATGGTATTCACCACCTTATTACTTTTGCCTCCAGCTGCTTGCTTAATGTTTGTGTTGTAGAGTAGCTCCCATTTTCATCTTCTTATTCGTATGTTGCAAGTGTGGAATACATTGAGTGGAATAATTATCTAACGGGGCATGTTCCTTCCAATGTTCATGTTAAAAAAATGGTGAAGAGGGATTTAATGCAACAGTTTTTAAAAAGTCAGTCTCTGAGATTCAATAAACTCTGTGTAGGCTTTGTGCAAAGCCTACACAGAGTTTACATGTTAGAGTGACAGCGCAAGGCAGTGTGCAATGCATATTAAAGAGCCTTGGCACACCTAAGCTAGGTTTCGTGGCTTGCAACAGTGTTGCTGGCCGTGAAACCTTGTAAACAAATATGAATAGCAATTCTATATAAAGCACAGCGCCTACGGTCGGTAGATTTGCATAGAATGGCACAATGATCACTAGGGCTTCACAAATAGCTATCATTCTGTAAGTTCAATAAATCTGCACAAAGGCCAATTTAATGAGGGGACAAATAAGCAGAAACAGGGCCATATCTCATATAGATGTTACATCGGAATGTGTTGTGAATGGAACACTCACAACCTCTTACAGCAAGAAATCTGGACAAAGTCATAAATAATGGGGGGGGGGCAAAGGCCCAGAAATAGGGACAGATGTTTAATATTGCACTTCCAAATGTAGGAAGTTGATAGAATTAATAGGTTGTATATAGCTTGAACTTTCTGAAGAGCAGGAAGTTTGAAACTTACATGTCAGTCATCATTTTCTGACTTCTCTCTGCAATGATATGCCAATGATTTGCCAGGAAACAAATGTTATAAGGAAACAATCACAAATGTGAGACAAACACTGGACATTCTTCACATATTAGGACAGTTGAGAGGTGTGCACTCAAATGTATGCAATACTGAGTGACAGCAGTGCAGAAATCATCCCAGTGATATGGCGGAAAGCCACAATATTTGACAGAGAAAACATCTGGACATCATGGGAATATCTGGAAAGTTTAGAGGTATGGATGTGAAGTATATGGTCCAAACACAGTACAGGACAGTGTATCTACAGTGCAGAGCATTGTGATTTACCACTGCTGGCATTCTGTACTGAAGCTGTGTAAATGATCTGTAATGGGACATGGACTGCCATGTAAAATGATCAGTCAGGGGAATTGTGTGCATTGAATAGGGGCACAAATATGACCCACAGGACGGAACACAGAGAAAGAGGACAGGTGATACTCCATCATGTACAGCAGAGGAGGTATGTCAGTGGAAGATGGTTATGGCAGCAGCACCAAGCACATATCTGTATGGTACGTACAGATTGTACAGTGAAAATGCATTGTCTGTGACTGTCACACAAGGTGACCCAACAATGGGGAACATGTCTGTGTGAAATGCACATCCTTACATGAATAATGCAGAGGACATCTATCAGGGATCTGACATACAAGTGGTGTAGGGTGCATATTGTGAAGTTGTGCAAACTGATATGCCTGAATATGAGTGTACTTGTCAGCAGAGGTCTCCAGCAAGGTGGCCACAGGTAAAGGATCATGGAAAACATTACAAGAACCAACCACAATCATGCAGGATATCAGCATAATACCACCACTAATCCCATGCCTCCAACATAACATGTGATGTGGAGTGATAACAGATGAGTCTACACACATACACACACAGACACACACACACACACACACACACACACACACACACACACACACACACACACACACACACACACACACACACACACACTTGAGCAGTTATTATGATAACCATACTCTTTGAGGGTAACCATGCACACTGTCCTGGCACTGTAATATCTGCAGAAGGTGTTAGAAGGGACACTGCTATAACTGTATGTGATAGTATGGGCAATACAGGCTAGTTGCCTTGTGTACATAGCAGATATGTATGGCACAATCCACACTGTCAGGTAAGAAATACATGCCATTAATGTTGTCAAACCACCTATGCATGCAGTGTGTGCATAAGCAGAACATGTAGCTCACATGCATCTGGTGTAACATGATTGGTGTTTCGCACCAACAGACAGTCATGTATATTGCACAGAAAGAATACCTAGGTATGGCCAATAAGCTGTGTGACAGCACACTGTGAGAAAGGTGGTACACTTATTACACACCAATGGAAGATGTGTAGGGAAGTGCATGCAGAAGGCAATTTTGTACACAATTGTTGGTGTGATGAAGGCTGGGAACCATGAAGTTATTATGGCTTCTGATGTGCATGTCCTTCACATACCCAGTACTTGTGTTACATTCAAGGGAGTAGTCAGCACTATGACCACATGCTGGTGGATGTACCACTTACCATCTACCTCATGGCAGAGGTCACATACCTATTGGCCTGATTATAGGGTGCGATGTCCACATTATATTTGGGTAGTGTGTCTGTTTCCTGATTCAACAAATCCATACATGTTTCTTGTCAATGCAGGTGTTATCATAGGTGTGGCTGCAAGTTTTGGTCTGTGTTCATACTGACTGTATTATACTAAAATCACAGTTGTAGTTAATGATTGCCCACAATCTGTAGTCCATCAGGCAGCTATTTGGACACAGCATGTGTATATCATCTCTGATGTCCATTGCTTAACTAATGGGCAAGAAAGGGCCTAGCAGACACCTCTGATGTACCGACCTAATCAATCAACCTGAGATATATGTCACATCACACATTTCAACATAGTAAGATGCCATGTATGTCATACACTGGTCTACTCATTTGGTGATCTAGCTGTTTATGGCCACATATGAAAATGGTAATTGAATACCTCAGTGTGGATTTGTGCCAAATGCCTTGACCTGTTCAAGTTCCACAAGATGATAATGTCATATTGCAAGCCCTCAGTGACCCATTTGAGGACATCTAGCAGTTGTAATGGACCTGATGTAGCATTAATAACTCACACAGGTCTGTTGCACACACCTGAATATTATTAATGTAAATGTAGAAGAGGTCCATGATGATGTGTTGGTGTACCTCACAGTCATGGAGAGTCAGGATATCTCCATACATGCACGTAGCAGCTGCTGTCCCCCCAACTCAGGTGGATGCATGTTGATGTACATCCTTGTAAGGGAACATAGACCATGTGGAGGGTGTGTTGAACTGTGTATTCAACAGTTTCAGGAAGGTGTATGTGCTACGTCATGCCATCGGTGATCTGTGATGTTGTCACAGTGCATCAGTTCTGTGTGATAGGCCTAGATGAAGGTAAGATGGTGCATACTGCCTATTTTGAGCTGGCCTATAGTTTTAGCACAATCACACACACACACAAGTATCAGTGAGAAATCCTCCAAGTTGGGGATTAAACCTTATGTCAGTTGATGGGTAACCAGTTGGCTCACTGATGGAACACATCATGTGAAAGTTGGTGAATCAGCCAGTACCAGTAGAGCTGTCACCATTGGCAAACTCCAGGGATCTGTGCTTGGCCCTTTACTGTTTGAATTGTATTTCTCAACAGTTCTGGTTAAAGTATATTGCCTTTGGCCTACTAAGTTTGCTGAGTCTTGCATATTGTGTGCAATCATTGAGTCCACCAGTGGTGATAACACAGTACAGGAGGAGCTAACACACACAATGGAATGGTGACAAAGGCACACAATGTACGAATAAATGCAGAAATGCGTGTTTGTAATGTTCATTTGAAAAGTGGAGTTCCATGTTAATTACAGCATTGACAACAGTCCTGCTATGCAGAAACCCATTGATGCAAGCACTGGGAATGCATGTAGATAGTAATCTGAACTTTGACCACCAAGTGACAACACTGCTATTGTAAGCCTATGTTGTGCACATCGTGCATTATGCCATCACACTGAGATCTTAGACTGTATCACAGCACTGTAGTAAAACATCATTTTAACACTAATACAGTATAATGCTCTTTTTTTTTCATGTACCTCACCAGACACATGTAACAGCTGGAGAGACCACAGGCCTTCTCAGCAAGATAACACACGGCCTACAAACCATGCCATGATGTATGTGGTTAGATTAAAAGCCATGTTGCTGTCATTTTTATGGTACAAGTTGAGGTGGCTTCTGCCTGACCTCGAGGCCAGTCTCTGACCCTGCCGTGGTAGGAGTACTGTATTTTGAAAAATGTGATGTAGCTGATGGCATTGCCAGTGTCGTCTGAGCAGAATATACCCATGTCCCATATAGTGGTATATAATGCTGTCTGCAATGTCAAGCAGTAGCTCACATACACAGATATACAGAGTTGACTCCAGTGAAAATAGTACTCCTATCTAATTACACAGACTACAAAACACAGTACTCTAATCAAGCACCACAGCTCAAGTCCAACTTGGAGTACTTCATACAACACTTTATAGCTGATGACATCAGCAGTGTCTGTTGAGGAGAAGATAACAGTGCCCCACATACCGGTATAAAATGCTCTCTGCAATGTCAAGTAACAGCTCTCACACACACACATATACACATGCACACCCAGTTGATTGCAGTGAGAATAGAACTCCTTCCTATCTAAGTACACAGACTATAGAACACAATATTTAACACAAGCACCATGGCATCAGTCTCGCTTATACAGGAGTGCAGGGGAACTTATAGTAGATGACATCAGCAGGCCATGTGTGAGACAAGAGGTTGAGCGTCATGTATGAAATAGATGTGTAGGCATGTGCAAGTATCAAAATACTGTCATTGTATGGCATTGGAGTAGTAGCTATGGGATACACACTTCTTTTGTACTGTCTAGACACACACACACCCAATTAACTCCAGTGAGAACAGAACCTCTACCTATCAACTACACAGATTACAGAACACAGTACTTAACCCAAGCACCACAGCACAAGTCTGATCTATGCAAGTGTGCAGGTGAACTTATTGTAGATGACATCAGCAGGCCAGGTTGGGGACATTGGGTTGTGAGGCCTGCATAGGCACATAGATTCATAGGTTCATAGGTTCATAGGTTCATACTAGGCTATCTGCCCGAGGGCATTTACAAGCCTAGCCCATCGTTTTGTGGCTTACGCCACCCCTTTAGTATGGGGAACTATACCCATTATTTTGCTGTGCCTCTGTCGAGCAGTGACACTGAGGTAATTCCTGGGGTATATCTGCGATCTCCCATCCATTGGTCAAGATTTCTCTTGAACAGGGCCAGCGAGGTGCTCTGCCTCACATATACCGGGATTTTGTTCCACAGCATAGGGAGTCTTTGGGTGATGAATCTATCCCTCCAGCATGTCCTATTAATAGCCGTGTCGAGGTTTAAGTCTCCCGCCCTTGTGGCTCTGATGGATCTAGATTTTTTGAGGTGAAGCATATTCATCAAATCTGGGTTTGACATGGCCTTGTATGTTAGGCAAAGGTCACCTCTGAGCAAGCGGTAGGCGACTGAATAGAGCTGGAGTTCTTTCAGTCGGGCAGCATAGGACAGATTTTGAGACCCTTTATCCTTTTGGTGAGGAACTTTGTGGCCTCTCCAGCTGCTGCAAGTGTCGGGTCAGATACATTCCAAATGGGGCATTGTACTCAATCATTGGTCTGATGAGTGATGAGTAGAGGGAGACAATGACCTCCCTTGATCTAGATGAGAATCCCTTCATGATAAGGTGGGCAATGTAGAAGGTCTTCCTAACTACTTTAGCTACATGGGTGTCGAATGACAGACTACTATCAACCTGGGTCCCCAGGTCCCTGATAACTTCTTCTGTGCTCAGTGGATTGCCACCTATTTGGTAGCTAGGGGTAACCTTGTTTTTCCCGAAGGGTATGACTATGCATTTTTTGGCATTTAACTTTAGGCCATGGCTCTGGCACCAGTTATCCGTTTCTGTGAGACCCTTCTGAAGGATATCTGTGTCAGATGTGTTTTCTACTATGGCCAGTTTGCAGTCATCTGCAAACTTTGTCAGCCATAACCCTCCTGTGTTTGCTTGTACTTGAAGTAGATGCCAAACAAGAGTGGGCCCAGGACTGAGCCCTGTGGGACACCACTTGTGACAGGCTTTGAGTCTGACATGGCGCCAGCAACTCTGACCCTGTGGGTTCTGTCACTCAGCCAGTTTGCAACCCATCTTGTGATGTATGGGTTAATATTTAAGCTGATGAGTTTTTCAATGATACCCGAGTGGGGTATTGTATCGAAGGCCTTCGCCAGATCGAGGTAGGCTGTATGGACTGCCTTTCCTCATCAATGGCTTTGGTGACTGTTTGAAAAAGTCAACCAAGTTTAAAAGGCATGATCTGCCTTTGACAAAGCCAAACTGGGTTGGATCCAAAGTCTGCAAATTCCTATGTCTTTATTTATGAGGTCCATTATGATCCTCTCCATGGCTTTGCAGATAAGGCTTGTCAAGCTAATGGGCGGTAATTTCCAGGGTCGGTGGAGGCACCGCCTTTGTGAAGTGGGACCACAGTTGCAGTGCGCCACTCCTGGGTACATATCCAGAGGTAAGACTTTGATTAAACAGCTGTCCTAGCTGTGGGTTTAATTCCTCATTGAGTTCGTGGAGCACACAGCTGGGGACACCATCAGGTCCCATGGATGCTGTGTTTTTGCTTTGGAGAGAGCAGTTCTCACTTGGCGTTGGAGATGTTTGGGGGCTGCAATCATTTGGTATAGATATCTCTCCTTTTGGGGAGGGGAGAAGTTTGCACTGAACCTGTCAGCCAGTATGTTGGCAATGTCCGTAGGATCAGTAATCTTCACATCATTTTGAACTAGTTCTGAGCATATCTGGGAGTTTCCTCCCAGGTTTCTAACATAGCTAAAGAAGGCCTTATGATTGTCTTTTGAGTCTTTAGCTATTTTTCTCTCAAAATTTGCTTTGGATGATTTTATGAGAGCTCTTAGTTTTTTACTTATAGTGATCAAGGGTGTCTTACCTTTTAAGGATTTTGCTCTATCTTGTAGTAGCTTCCTTCTTATGTTGTAGAGTTTGTTTATGGCTGGGGTCCACCAGACTGGACGCTTGCCTTTGGTACAAAGAGTCTTTGTTTTGCTTGGGATTGCCTTATCCATGCAGTCCTGCAGGTGCTGGTAGAAGGCATTTGTAAGTGATTCAGCGGCTTGTGTACTGTTTTCCGCTGGCTCGGGGGCCTTAAAGGAGACCACACTAGTCTTTAGAAGTGTGAAGTCGGCTTTCGAGAAGTTCTTTACTGTGGTCTTTTTATTTCAGGTGGGGTGGGATGAGGACCTCCAGCGAGATTAGTTTGTGATCTGATCTCACCAGTGAGGGGTATACTTCCGGTGTTGAACATTGTGCTCCCATGTTCGTGATGATGAGGTCAAGTATGTTATCTCCTCTTGTGGGGATGGTAACTAGTTGTTCCATGGCATTTGAGTTTATGAATTCCAGGAACTTTTGGGCTAGGGTGTTTGGGCTTGAGTAGTGTTCCCAGTCTATATTAGGGTAATTGAAGTCACCTAGTATGATGGTGTTTGGTGATACATTTATCCCCTCTAGTGTTTTCAGGAAGGCCATGTGAGGTTCCTAAGTTTGTGAGGGTGGCCTGTAACATGCTACAATTTGCAGAGCAGTCTTGCCTATGGTTAATTGCACCTGGATGGTCTCCGATGCATCGTGCGTTGCAACCAGTCTTGAGGTGTGGGTGTCCTTGATGAATATGGATACCCCCCCTCCTTTCTTGGTATTGTCCGGATTTTGGGGCGAACGCATGATATGAGGTAAAACCTGATAGTGCTGGGGTGCTCTCAGGAGCCTTGAACCAGGTTTCTGTCACAGCACAGACATCGATGTTCTCCATACTGAGAAGGGCCTCGAGTGCATGCATTTTGAGATTCAGACTTCTGGCATTGAGCAGCATTACCCTTAGTTTTTTTTCTTTTTTGTGTTCTAGGGTGGTAGGTTTAGAATTTGAGCCTTGCCTAAAAAAGGCACTATGGGGGTGGCAAGAGCCTTTGCCAATATCCGGAATCCCAGGGGTGACAGGTGCAAGCCGTCCCTTGCGAAGCAGCGTGGCTTGTCCAGCATGTCATCCCAGGCAGACAGACACTGGATCCCCTTTGAATGAACCAGTGTTTAAGCCAATTGTTAAAGCTGATCATCTTATCTCTGTATTGTGGCATCATTCTTGGTGAAGGTAGGATACTGCTCAAGGTCAGGGTCATACCTGCCTGGGCTACATAATCAGAGAGCTCCTCAATGTTTCTTTTCATGTAGTCCAAGGAGGTATGTCTCAGGTCATTTACACCAGCGTGGACAATGACTGAGTCGTATTTGTACCTGCTGTTGAGAGACCTGAGTGCTTGCGTTATGTGGCAGATTCTAGCTCCCGACAGGCAGCTTACTGTGACCTTCTCCTTACTCAGTCTGGTGAGCGGGACGTCAGTGTGTCTGACTATGGAGTCAACAATGACTAGTGTGTCTGGCATTTTGTTTGGCCTTAAGGGCTGTGACTGTTTGACACTCTGACTGTGAGGTCTATGTGTTGCAGGTGATGTGTTCTGAGGTGGTGGTTGTTTGGGTGTCTGCTTTGGTGGCCTCTGCTGTTTTGGTAGATTTTTGATCAGAGCCTCCGAGTATGTCTTTGTGTGTTTATGTGTATGATTTGAGGTTGTGATGGTACTATGTGAGACTGGGTCTATAGTGTGTGTGGTAACCTTCTCCTCCTGACTGGTCTTGCCAGTCCTATGTTGAGAGAGCTCAGCCTCCAGTTTGGCTGTATAGTTGCATCTCTCGCATGTATTTGTGTTTTGTGGGAGGAGGAGAGGGTTGTCTGTGTACATGAGGCAATTGTAACATTGCCTCAATATTCCCAGGTTCACCAGCTGAGCAGGAGAGGACACTAGCAACTGATCCCTCGACATGCTAGAAGGAATAGACAAAAAAAACTTTAAAGAAGATTCCGGGGGACGTGGGTGACCGAGAAATGGGGGTTTGCCTTTTGGGGGTACTATCTATGACAAGAGCACCGTATCAAGGTAATAAGTACTGTAGGAGCAAGTGCTAGGTTTAACAGATAGAGAATAGTCTAAGTCTAAGTCATAAGTTCATATGATGCTACTAGCCTAATACCAATAAGGTGTTTAGAAGACTAGCTGTGTAACAACACAAGTACCCTTACTGAGCATAGTTGGATGGTCATTTTTAGCAGAGTGAGTTTGTGAGCAGCACCAACTGGCCCTGTCCATGAGGGACACAGGTGCCAGCCCATAGGTGATGGTACAATCACCCAACCAGTAGTCAAGATTGAGCCTGAACATGGTCATTCAGGAGCAGTGCATCATGCCCAGTGGGAGCCTATTACAGAGGAGTGTGAAATGTTGTGGGATATATCTGTCTCCCCAGCATGTTCTGTTTATGTCAAGGGCTAGGCTGAGAAACCTAGGCCAAATTATATTTGTCCCATTTGAGTTACATATGTCCATCATTTCCAGTAGGGCAGGGTCTGAGGCTGCTCTGCAGGGCAGCCATAGGTCACCACTCAGCAGCCTGAATGATGCCAAGTACAGTGACAGGTATGTCACTCTTTCCATGCATGTCATGTTTGGAGGCCTGGGAGACTTCCAAGCACAACCCTGTGTTCTTTCCAATTTTTGCAGGTGTCTGGTCCAGTACAGAAAGATGTGAGCATTGTACTCTATTATTGGTGTGATAAGGGTAGAGTACAGCAACAGTATGAATATCCTGGTCTTGGATGTGATGTCCATATGTACAATATGCACAATGCAGATTGTGTGTGTCACCACAATGGACACATAGTGACGAAAGTGTAGATTACTATCAACATGTGTTCCCAAGTCTCACAACACTGTGTTTGGGCTTAGGGGGATGCTATGTATATCATAATTAGCAGGGATAGTTCATTGGCAAGGGTGACAAAGAGTCATTGTATGCTTTAAAGTTCATTCCTTGAGTTTGGCACCAATCATTACTTTCTGTCAGCCCCTACTGCTGTAATATGTTACCATCATTGTGGGGCTCTATATAAATGCATCCAGTTAACAATCATCTGCAAACCTGATAAAGCACAGGCCATCTGCTGTTGCCTGAACTTCAGGGAAGTATTTTCCAAACAGTTAAGGGCCCAGCACAGATCCTTGTTGTATTCCACTGGTGAATGGGCTAGTGGTGGAGGTGAAGTCCCCAACTTTGAGACTGTGTTCTGTTGTTGAGCCACTTGGCTATCCATCTAGTACTGTATGGCCTAATTCCCAGATGGCAGATCTTCACTATGAGACATGAATGGGGGATAGTGCCAAACATCTTGGATAACTCAACATAGGCAGTATGTCCTTTTATCCCTCATCCAGGTCTTTTGTTATCCAAGATGTACACAAGGGTCCGTAATCAAGATCTACCCTTGATAAAACCAAAATGGGTAGGGTCAAGTGTGCTGAAGGTCACCTATGGCTATGGTCAATTCTGATTTCTGCAGTAGCCTTGAAGATAAGGCTTTTTAGGTATGTGGGTCAATAGCTGTAGTTCTGCATGTCACCAGATTTATGTGCATTGTATAGAACAGAACCTTTTATATTATATTTTGTAGTGTAGATGCTGTATGTGTGAAAAAAAAGTACTAAGACCTTAGGGTTGTATTGCTTGGGGGGTTGCCAAGACATGGATGTATTTTAAATATATGACACATAGTTAGATAGGGCCTACAGTTTGTGATGTTTCTACATATAATTTCATGTCATGCAACGGAAATGGATGGAAAACAGCAGTAATACAGTATTATATATAATTACCATAGTGCAGTGAGCAGCGGGTTTGCTTGATGGTTAGCAAAGTGCATACGCATGCAAGATACATATTTTTGTGTGTAGCTAAGCAATGCGCAAATGCAAGCTGCATTGCTAAAGTCTGACAGTTAGTACGGAGTCTATGAAATACACCTGCTGCTTAACAGATTGTTTGGTAGCATGTGTTAATACATTGATACATTCCTTTTTTGAGCCAGATGGTATTGGGATTGTATATGGGTGTATGTCATACTTAAAAAGCTTTTCCTTACAGAGTGATAATGCAATGATATGAATTGTTTATATGAGATGTGTTGCTATAGTGCTGGTATAGCACAGAGGTGTTAAGCATCATTGCATGGGAGTAACAGCACCTTTTTGCCACCGCTCACCATTGGTGTGCACCTCCGCACAAACATTCAGCCCATAAAGTGAAAGGACCAATAGCTTCTCCTTAATTGCTAAAGTCTGACAGTTAATATTGAGTCTCTGGAATGCACCTGCTACTTAACTGACTCTGTGGCAGCACTTGTTAATGCAGTTAATGAAGAGATAAATTCCTTTTTGGGGCCAGATGGTACTGGGTTCAAATACAACTTTGTCTAATACTTTTAACTACTTTTGCATTACCGTTGTTGGACATTGGCAAAGGAAGTACACCATCATGCAATAATGCATTAAAGAAAAGAAATGGGGAAGATAGGAGAGTGCTAAAATGGGGAGCAAGCAGGGCGAAGAACAAATGGAAATCAATACAGGAATGTGCAGGAGGGAGATAGGAAAGAACCACAGCTATCCATTTATTCAACAGTAGAAAATGATAATATTTGTAGAATATTAGCTGAATTTGGACTGTCATCACCAGAGAGAGAGGGGTGACCACAACACAAACATGTATATCCAATTGGACGGAATCGAGTGTGTCAAGAAGACACATGTGCAAATTGGAGAGCTATGTATGGGACAATATTTTTTTGTGGCACAGGTGCCCATTTTGTTTTTGTTTTTTTTTGTTTTTTTTTGTGAGAGAGAGAGAGAGAGAGGAATGTTGGGGAAGGGACATAGGTATGTCTGGGTCTAGTAAGTTGAGTAAGTGAAAAAGCAATTTGAGACAGACAATACAAACAAGATGAGACACAGTGGACAGTGATGGACACAAGATCTTACTTGACACCATGTTTGCAGTCATGTGGGGGACAGCCAAACCCCATGGTCATTAAGCTCTGTGACATTGAGAATTGAGATCTCAGCCACAGGACTGTCATCTCACTCCATCGCTGGCAGGAGCACTTGACATCTTCTTCTCCTCCTCCTGGTACTACATACAATGAGGGAGAGCAGCCTTTCTAGCCAGTGTAGACATGCACCAACAGTGTGCCACACAACCCTATGCACCATCCCTGGCAACTCAATTGAGGTGATAAACTCACCACCTCTGCCACTGCTCTCAGAGGGAACCACTGGTCTAACCACTGGGCAGGACTACCTGAGGGGGTAGTTGTGCAGGGTCAGCAGAGGTGGCGCTGCGAAATCGGCTCCCAGACATGCTGAGCAACAGTGCTGGGGCTGGTAGAGTGGGAAGGCAAATCCTGTGTGGCTGACCTACCCCGCTTTGCTGTAGAATATTTCATGATGTTGTACACATTGATGACATGGACATATATTGATGACGTAATCAAAACAAGAAATGAAAAAATAAAAATAAAATAAAAGAGAGATAAAGGCTGGGGTGAGAGATGAAAAGGAGATGAGATTACTACCTACATATGTAACATACAATTCATTAATACAATTATTTAACTATATTATCTTAATCTTTACTCTTAAGACTACCAACTCATAACAGATAACATTTACTTTTAAGACTACCAACTACTAAGAGATGCACATTATACTACAGATTACAGCAAGTACTTGACATGTGCATATATTACACATATATGTGTGCTCCAGTTATACAGATTACAGTTTACAGCAGGGCATGTGTGCCACTGGTATAGAGCTTTTACTTAAAACCTTTAAGTTACAAATAATTGAAGAATTAACAGTATTGTGTATTTGGGAAGTATGGTATTTGAACCCACAAGCTCTGACTAAAGTCTAATATTATACTCTTGGTTTGTGCTACAGACTAATGCATGCATACTTGCTTTTACAGTTGAGATACACATGCTCTGATAGAACTCTATAAAATACCAAAAAAGCTATCTTTAACTTTTAATGCTACAATAACACTACTCTTCCGCTGCATGCATACCACATGCTTCACTCAGCCTCACCAATCTAGCCCCATGGGTTCTTGTATTAACCTCCCTTTCCATGGCAGCGGTGGAAAAAACAGAACAGAGTAGAATACCATTATGAATACCAGTCTTGCCTATATTCACCTTTTAAAAGTCTTACAAGTACTCCCTGTAGTTGATACTTACACATCTGTGGGATGTCCGTATACCTAAATTTCTTGACCTAAGCATCGAGGGTATCCATTTTCCTCCGGCATAGGTCACTAAAGTGTTGCCTACATTAGTCATCAGTGCATGGGATACTGGTGGCACTGGATACACCCTGGGCCAAACTATCCCAATCTTCAGATTTATACTGGGAGCCAGAATAGTCCCCCTGCAGCAGACGGGCACTGTGGTGTTTTACTAGAAGTCCAATAAAGCTCTTGGACTCCTGGACACTCCATCTCTGTGCCCTAAATGCTAGACCCGCTCCACAAATGCATGCAATGTCTACCATGGATCAAGAGCACTGGAGACGGATGATTTCCCACCAATTCCAGTTATCTCATTTACTGTTTGCAAATGTTGTGCACTGCTTACCATCACACAAACATGGTGCTTGGCAGTGCGTGCCTCTGAGCACTGTGTTTGTGTGATGATAAGCAGTGTGCAACAGTGACAAGCAGTGAGAAATTGGATAATTGCAGTTGTAATTTGTGTGTTATTGGATGTACAAGCAGTTGTGTATGTGTGTTAGGCAAATGTGAAGGCCATGCCAGTCCAGATAGCAGAAATATACTTACAGGAATATAGTACACAGTATACCCACAGTCAGCATTTCATAATAATGTAATAATGCATAATGTGAAGTGGAACAAAAGTAAAAGCATATGGAATATGCTGTGTTCAAATCCAGGACCATGTCTAAGTCCTGCACTTACACCTGTTGCCACAAAAGGGTTGAGAAAACACTTGTCTATGTTGCAGTTCATTGCTATAAAGAGCAATGTCACAACAGTAAAAAAAGGTTGCACAACCGTGTAATAGAATCCAGAACCATCTGTACTCCAGCCCTATACTTACACCTGCTGTCACAGGATTAGTTACATGACACTCCCTATTTTGCTAATCATTCTGAAGGTCTCCCTGTTTCCCACAGTACAACATCACTTAGCAGGTTTGTCTGAGCCCCAGTAGAATTAATTGAATGCATCCAGTTTCTATTTTTGTCTGTCTGGGTCCTGTCTGCTTCCTGGGTGGGCCAGTTTTCCCACTTCTGTGCTCCATGCCAACCAGATAAGCACAGCCAAACTGGCCATTCGGTTTTCTCCATTTTCCATGTTTGCGCTAAGCAGCACATTGCACAAACATTGGTAAATTAAATAAAAAGAGAGAGACAGGAAAGAATGTGTTAGTTGAAATGAGGAAAAGCAACCTATGGCATGCACACTAGAAAATGTCAGTATACATGAGATATTACTGTATAGGTCTGGATTTGAACTCTCACTTCAGTGTGCCATCAGAACACACAGTGGGTGCCTTTTCCCTCTTGGCCACACAAACCGCTTTGGAGCAAAGAACTTAACTCAATATGCACACAACCAACTGCAACAACATCTACAATGATATCAAAACAGTATTATTTATATAGCTAGTAGTTTTGGACGTAGTGCACCTAGTGATCCACTACCTGTAATGATTATTGCTGGCAAATATACAGCTCTGTCTTACATTTTTGTGTTTGTTGGCTATTCTTCATGGATCTGAGCAGTACCCTGACACATGCATTGTGTAAGAAATGCTATATCATTGGCTTTAAAATGTGTGAGGATATTAAGTGGGAAATACTATCATATGCAGTTGCGAAGAAATGAAGAGCAGGGTGGTTTTGAAGGAACACAACCTGTGACTTGTTTGCTGCTTACTTATATTTCCAACCTTATATCTACCACTTCATAAATCTGACCTGACACACCCACTGGAAGTAAGGCAGCCTGCAGTTTTGTTGTGGTTTCCCTACCCCCAAACACTGATCAGTAACAGTTGCAATCCATTACAACAAAACACTGAGGGAGTGCCTGCATTACATCCCTGCATGGATCCAATTTTTTGGGATTCGGAAATTGTAAAAAGTTCATACCTCATTGCATCTTCACCATGGTGACAGCCCTAAATCTACACCAAAAGATAACCATGTAACTAGGCAAACTGATGGTGGGCACACTTGTTTATGTTGGAAAGACTGCACATAACACTGTTTCTTCAGGATATATCTGTACAGAGAAGTATCACAATTCAGAAGGTATGCTTCCATTTGGTCAGCTACTTTCTGCATATGCTGGAATGTAGCTAAGAAATATCTTAAGCATGGGGTTTTACACTTTTATCTGTATGCATTAGTTAGAAGTGTGCCAACGGCATGGGCATGTTTACCAAGCCATTTCAGAGGTATAAATGACTGCCAATAAATGAAAATGGAATGCTGTGTGATAAATATGTGCAAATGTTGCAGGGACAGTTCCTTTAACAAAACTTTTTGCATTTCATTTGTGTCATTATCTTGTTCTTTTGGGGGGGTAGCATAGGTGAGTCACTGTTATGACACAAACAAGGATAAACTGTTCTTTTTGGGGGAGGATCAGAGGAGAGTTACTGTTTTGGCACACACAAGGGTATGTTTCTCTAGTTGTATGATACAAGGTTATACCACTCATTCCTATCATGGCACATTATACTCTAGGTTCAAAATTTACCTTGTAAACACAGCAGTCGACATGGTTCTGTCCGTGTAGACTCCTTTCCATAGCTGTATTCCAAATGATTTGGAATACGCAGAACAAACCTGCATGGAGTCTACATGGATGCTTTATAGCTTATTGAATAGCTCCACCATGTTAGATTGGTTGATTAGTATGCAATTCAGCTGCTTATGCTACTATTAGCATGCCACGGTGTTTACTTTGTTTGCACAGGGGTGCGCACCTCTACACAGCACTTACTGAATCTAAATGTTTCTGCAGCCATGTGCACATCATGCTGAGATGCACACACAGTGAAAAATGACCATGTAGACTTTATTGAATCCACCTGAGTATTTTTTCATTACATTTAACATGTGCATTTATTTTGTAAGCCATACAATGAAAGAACAAAAGTAATATCATATCAACCTGTAGCTGGCACATGGTGATGACTTTCTAAAACTGCAGGCAATAAGAACCCATCATGACAAATCCCCATGCAGAGTGTAATACAGTTATGTCATGCACATGTAAATGTGTGACACAGAACAGGAAGAAAAAAAAACAACAAAATAATAAACTTTAAACATGATACCATAAATTTGCCTTGCCCCATATCAGTATTGGGAAGCCTGAAATTTTCCTGTGACTTGATTACTGGGATTTTTTTCATTTTTTTAGCACATCATGAGAGATAAGTCATAGCAGAGCAATTATAACATCAGTGCTGTTTTGGGATTAAGTACTTATGAGAGCTTTCCAAGAGTCAACATTCCATACAAAAGTCTATGTCATCTGAAACAACATGGCATTAGTTAATAACCCAAAAATACTCAAAGTCTTTTTTTTTTACATTTGTAAGGGTCAGAGCAGAAGAATGACCCACTGGAGCTGTTTTCCGATTCAACCCAGGAGCACTGTGTGGTTAAGTGAATTTTTAAATTCACACATCAGCTAAATGTAGGCCATGGGACTCAAACCCTGAAAATCATGTCAAAGTATGTCAAGAGTTTATAGGTGGGTTTAGTACTCAAATCTAACTATCAGATAGTCCATTGTAACTCACGCCAGGTAGAAGTAAAGTTAGAATGATTTAAATAGGTCAATCAATAACTCTTATCATATCTAGCAAATTGTAATGAACAACTATTAAGTGTTTTTCTACATGCTACAGAGAATGTTAAAGCTCTAGTAAGCTTACCTGTAGGCAGTCTGAGTGATCAAATGAGTTATATAAATTATTTTATTTACTCCTGCTTATCAATTAAATAAATAAAACAAATAATAAAATAAAAAATAAGCCCTCATGTACTACTAGCATATTTTAGTTACTGGTTGTATTTAAATCTTAGTTTGTCCAGGTTTCATATATCCACACATCCACAAATACAGACATAGTACCATCAGTACCTCAACACTAAACAGCAACATTTTGCAGGATGACAATAAGCAAAACAGTGGACAGTTTTTTTACAAGCTATAAAGAAAGGCTGCTTTAACAAAACACCTAATCTGTGCAATGCAATGGTATCAAAAGTAAAGTGCTGTTAAAATGTTTCCTACAGCTTAAAGGCAAATGCTTTTAGACACATTACACCAGATTAGTATATGCGTCACTCTATATGGTATGCGGGAGGGCACAGTCACATGGTTTGTGTCAATAATTCACACTGTAGTGCTGTGCAACAATACAGAGTGATAATTAGCTCCTAAGAAGCTGGCTGACACAGCTAATTGTTGTGACATCAAGTGTGAGGGCCTAAATGACACCGTAGCTATAATCAGCTATGTAAAGGACACAGCATATGTTATCAATGGTGATGCAAGAGTTCATCTTTGTTTTTTTCTTTTATGTGAAAGAACAACTTTTTTGGTGTTCTGTTACTTAGTGATCTAGTTCCCATTGCATTACTAAAATGGATGTAGCAGGTGTAAGAGCCTATTATAAAATAAGAAATAGGAAAACATGATTTCACTTCATGTGCACAAACTTTCTAAAGCTCAAAAAATGCAGTATGTTATAACTGCATGTGCTACTACATACAAATAATGGATGGTAAATGTTTATTATTAGATGATAAAAGTGGTGATCTCACACCACAACAAATACAGTCATTATTTCTACATGGTACTAATATACAAACAGATCTTAATTTCCTTCCTAATTTCACTGTATTAAATAGGAATATGCAGTATCTTCAAATGAAATCTGTTTTTTGAACGTAGGTCATTCTGTGTTTTGCTTCCATTTCTTTGTTTCTTTTTTCTGGGTTCAACATCATTAGTGGATGTGAAGTCGGAGGTACCTCACAGTTTGGAACCTGTCACACCATTGGATCTGAGGACGGATTTAAGGATGGTGGTACCGGCAATCGATACTGCCCTGCGAGAGAAGCAGTTGCAGCAGGAGCTGCTCCTCATCCAGCAGCAGCAGCAGCTTCAGAAACAGCTTCTGATCGCCGAGTTCCAGAAACAACATGAGAACCTGACTCGCCAGCACCAGGCCCAGCTGCAAGAGCACATCAAGGTAGTACACTTTGCATGCAGATAGAATTCCAATACTAAAGAATTATCTTAGCACCGCACGTTTCTACTGTTTTCAGATTTTATTTCCTCTTGCTTCTAATTTAAGATCTGATGTTATATAGTTATCAGTTAAATCAATTTAAAAAATAAATAAGTAAATGTACAAATGGATGGATGGATGAGTAAATGAAAAACTTAAGAAGTGCATCTTGCGTAGCATTGTATGCCACACAGCTGAGCATCTGCAGTTTTGCTTCTGTTTCTGAGATAACAGGGCAATTTATAAAATATCACATATTAGAACTGCCTGAAAGACAAAGAGTTGTTTAGAACTCATTACTAAAAACACAAGTAACTGAAAAGCCATTCAAAACTTGCTTTGTACTCATAGCAGTTCTTCACCACCAGCTTTCTTCCGTTTAATTCCTGTTTCTAGACATCTCATGGACATGTTTAATTTAACAAAGAAAGCATCTCTTATGTAACTACCAAGCCTTTCTGCTCTAAACAAAATGCAGCGGTGCATTTTTTTGGAAATGACCACCTAAGTAAATAACCTAATAACAAACGTAACACTGTTAAAAGAGACATTTTTCTGTTACTGCGATCACCATCAGAAGGGAACATCTGTTATTCATTGATAGAAGCACTGATAAAGCAACATCAGTGAGATTACACTCTTTATCACTGAACAAGACATTGCATTTTAAGCTGGATGCACCCTGTGACGATACTGCTTTCTGTAACAGTGCTGCAAGCAAAGTGTACATCTCCAATTTTCCAAGTAATATTGAAAGGAATGAGCCCTTGACACAACAGGTTAGGCCTTCTGTATGTTTCATTCTCCCCAGCCACACTATATTGTATGAGGGTTGTGTAACATAATGAGGGCATGTGTATAGCTGCAAGCTGGTAGACCCCATCATATCTCTCAAATGTCCAGAGTTTCGCAGAATGTCCAACATTTTGGCTCATATTTTTGGTCTGTTACTCAAATAATTTGAGGTTTTCTGGAAAATCATTGAGGATTAAAGTCGGTAAGTAATAACAGAAGTTTAAGTTTCTGACTACAAACCCTTCAGAAATGCACACTAATACAAATGCTGTTATCCTTTTAACTTTCTTTTAAGAATATAAAAGCAAAATTTAAAAATGATCCCTATTTTTGGACCTTATTCCACCCTATTATATTTGGCTTTGTCCAGATTTCTTGCTCTAATAAGCTGAGAGGTATGTACCCCATGTTTTAATGAATCTATAACTACTTTTCTCCAGTGTGCACATCTTTGTTTGTTTTCAAGTTGTGCACCTTTGTTAAATGTTTGTTACTTTAGAAAATACATGCATCTTAACTGATAACATGTTTGACTTCTGATACAAAGATCTTAGGTTTGAGTCATACTATGGTTATCAGGGGATAAATAGTGTTTGTTGGTCAGTGCAGTAGGTTAAGACTATGAGCTGTTAATGAGCTGCTTGCTGCAGTGCAGCGTTTGTGTGATTCAGATCAGGTAATTTCACCAGGCTGTGCTGTTAGCATACTGGAAAATAGGGCTAGGCTCACCATGGTCTCCTGGACTACATACCGAAGAACTAGCTATGAACCTTTTCTTTCCCTGTTGAGTTCCCTCTTACATTAAGTATGCAGCATTGACTGTGACCTTTCTTAATTTCAAAAAAAAAAAAAAACACTCTGTACTCATGACCAAGCCAATACTCAATAAGATGCTTCAAAGGTGACAGTGTGTATAAATGATGATTCAGAAATGACATTTGATGGTTCTGTCTTAATGTGTTCATATTTCATTTAAGAAAACTGGTCTAGCAAAGAATATGTGGATGTGGGCTTTCCCTTCCAGAAAGTACCTGAGTATACCGAGCAAACAATTCCTCCATCTTCTACTTCTGTTTTTAGTATCACAGTGCAATAGTTATTTTTTTCTTTTCTAGAAACACTGTTTTGCCAGAATCATGATCTACTCAAAATACTAGAAGTATTGGACCCTAAGGTACAAGCTTATTTGCAATAGTGTCTATCAAAAGCCAAGAGACACATAACACTTGAGTTACCTCGTACAATTATTTGTTCAGAAACACCTGGGAATGCAAAGTTCTTTTACAGGAATTAAAGGTCTTATTCAGTTCAGAGAGCACAGTTCTATGACTGACTCTTCCTACATAAAGTATCCCGCTTGTAGATGTAAAACAGATTAAATAAAGGAATAAATTCGATTTATGATGAGAAAATGTATCCCTCAGCTCATTGTCATCTGCCTTCAATTATTTGTCAGATTTTAATAATCTAGCATTTGACTTTTACAGCACAGTGGAGAAGCAGAAGTGACAACATTGATGTAATACAGACGTTTTTGTAAACATCCTTTCCACACTGATGTTATTTGTGATTAAAACTGAGAAGTTGCAAAAAAGCAAAATCCAAACTCAGTGCAAAAAAAAAAAAGTCAACAAACCTAACATAATTACCAGGTCTCACAAGGATCGCTTGCAATTGGCAACCCACATTATGAAGATAAGCGTAAAAATTAGAATTTAAATGTGCTCGGACACTATGGATGTTAAATAGCTGATTGGATTTTTATTCCTTTTTCTTGAATGGCCTCCATTTAATGAAAACAATGCATCTTGAAAGTTAAAACAAAACTATCTTTGTTGTGAGCACTGATTTTTGGAAGATAATTGCCAGTATGACAACACTGTTAAGTCATACTCCAGATGACAGCCATGCAATATATGGTCAAAGCTGAAAGAAATGCTTTCTTAATCATAACTAAGTAAAAGATTCATAGTTCTGCACAGGAAAGAATTCCTTGGAATGGCAACTTTTATTCATCTCTCTGGCTATGTTTTATATTGACTATGACAGGATAATTATTTACGAACTTTGAGGTACTATGGCTACAATGTATTGTCTGCTGTGAAATTGGAGTCCTGCTATAATCTGGATCAATATGCATCAACTACAGCTTTGTAATGAACTAGTGTTTTTTGTTTCCATCATTTATTAAGATGTAGCATTACCTCCATTGTATAATAACAGCAGCTCTATACATGTAAAGATTCAAAAAAGAATGCAGAAGGACTTCTTGAATTCCAGCTTGTGATGGGAGGAATGATTTATTTAACACAAGCTTAATATTTGTAACACTTACCTTTATTTACAAAATAAAGCAAATCTGGAAAACTTGCATTGCAGATATGGGAATTAAGTTTTATAACGAGTAGCTAAACCAGATATGGAAAGTTTCTCTAATCTTACAGTACAAACTCAGCATATTCCATTATTCTGTTTTTGGCCTTTCTTATTTAGTTTGGTGTATTATTAACCATTCTCATATGGAAGATGTAATCATTTTGAAAGTGGTTTACTGAACAAGGCTTTATTTAGCTTTTTATTGATGGGTGTCTCCTGGGTGACTTTCTATAGTAGTAATAAGATTTTATTATTTCATTTAAAGGTCTTGGTCAGTTTGTAATATTATTTTGCTAGGGTAGTGCATGATGTGTTTAGATCAGTTAACCTTATTGTTATTTAGTAAAGATTTATTTAGTCAAGTGTGTTTTGCTGGTAATGTTTTCTGGCTGGATGTTCACAGTTATTTTGTATTACTTTCTTGCGATTGTTTCATTCTCAGTTTGATAAATTTAGTTTTGCCCTCATGTACCACCTTATTCATGTATGTTAACTCTAATTCTACTGCTGCCCCTAACCACAACCCTACACAGTACCTTACTGGTAAGTTTAGGCTGTTTTAGTTATCAGAAAAAGAAAGTGTTTGCTTTCGTTTTTTGATCATTGTAGATTTGTGATTTTGAGATTTTGATATCCAGTTTCCTGATGTGTAGTAAGATGTTTGTAAACATCAACCATATGTACGTGTATAGTTTACATAGTCCTACAACCATGAAAAATGAGAAATACCTTAAATTATGCTATAGTCACCTAGTCATATGTCTGTGCTTATGCCATATGTCTGTGTTTATGTATATCTATATATCTAGTCCTCTAGGTATCTATCTATCTAGACAGATAGATATACTCTAAGGAAGTTATCTATTTTTACTCCTGCTACAGTACAATGGCCTTTTTTAATATGCACCTTTCTAAACATGTGACCCAGACTGAGAGACCTCAATGTTTCTTCTCTAACACAATTAAAGACGTGTCTTCACTGAGCTATCAGACCACCTTAAAGTGCTTTCTCTCTTTTCTGTTTCCTGTTGATTCTTGAGAGCTGGCCTCATTGTAGCTTACAGAGCCTTGAAGGATCCAGTTCTATGTGACCTTTATGCATTCACAAAACTAGTAACACCCTCAGCACCCACTCAAGAGATCTTAACTTTCATGGAAACATTAGGATGTGCTGGTGAGATAGATCCTAGAGAATCCCTCCTTCGTGGAATAGAATTCCTTTGAATATGAAGCAAAGTAGCTCCCTGGCCTTCTTTAAGCATAACATGAATGAATGGATGGGCAATTATAAATACACTCTGGGTTTGGCCCTCAAGCCCTCATTGAAAGAGGTCAAAACTAGGTATAAATTAGTCAATGTGTCCCTATGATTGAGGGTATTCTGTTTGACAGTTAGTATTGACCTATGAACCTGTGTGTGTGTGTGTGTGTGTGTGTGTGTGTGTGTGTGTGTGTGTGTGTGTGTGTGTGTGTGTGTGTGTGTGTGGTAACACTGAAACATATCAAATGCTCAGTTTTTCAAAATTGTTCAATATGCTGCCAATTTACTTTGTGCTTAAATTAGTGGTATATGCTGAAGGTGTGTTTATTGATAATAGCGTACATAATTTGTTATTATAGAATGTGTGTTAATTTATGATACGTACATAATATGCTATTGCAGAATTTGCATTTCTTGATGGTAGCATACATAATATGCTATTGTAGAACATATGTTTATTGATAATAGCATATATAATATGGTATTGTAGAACGTGTGTTTATTGATGATAGCATGCCTAAAATGCTATAGTAGAACGTGCATTTAGTGATGATAGCGTATATAATATGCTGTTGTAGAATGTGTGTTTATTGACAGTAGCACATATAATATGCTATTGTAGAATGTGTGTTTATTGATGGTAGTGTACATAATATGCTATTGTAGAATGTGTGTTTATTGATGATAGCGTACATGATAAGCTATAGCAGAATATGCATTTATTAATGGTAGTGTACATATTATGCTATTGTAGAATGTGCCCTTGATGATAGTGTTTATAATATGCTATAGTAGTACATGCATTTAGTGAAGATAGTGTATATAATATGCTGTTGTAGAATGTGTGTACATATGGAGCACTGTGTGGTGTGTTACTATGCCTGGATATGCTTCCACAGGACTCACTGTGTATGAACTTTGTATTAAATGGATTATGTAGATTTTGTACACAAAGACTGATATTTGGGTCTGTAATCATTGGTGGTGCATTGTTTGAGAATGTTCTGGAACTAATTCACTAGTGTATATAAGTTAGGGGAGGTGTAGATGATGAAATGCCCCCATATTGGGTGATATGAATGTACACTAGTAACATGGGTTATTGATCAGAGGAATTGGTGGGCTGTAGCTGTTATTAGTATAGAAGGATCTGTGCAGCGCTAGCAGACTGCTATAAGGGACAGCATCTGGTGCATGTCTCAATGAAGTAATAAGTTTACCTATTTTTTTTAATTTGTTTTATAAATGTTAGTACTGCAGTGTAGTGGATTAGTGGTGTACTATGAAATGAAACTCAATAATATGGATTTTCTGTAAGTGCTGTTCTGAAAAAGATTATTACAATCAGTTGTTTTCAAAATCTAGGAATGTTTAGCATCTGCACTTAAACACACGAATGTGTATATATAGTGATACAGCAGTAGCGTTGTTACCTCACAGCAAGAGGTTCTCCCGTTCGATTCTTGGCTTGGCTTGGGAGTGCCTTCTGTGTGGAGTCTGCATGTCCTCCCCACTGTTGGGTAGCATTCGAAAGACATGCGTGCGTAAATGGGCATGCCTTCGTTGAAGGTTGGGCATCGAGCTGGCACCTCGGCATTTCGTAAAAATCTACTGCCAGTCATTAGCGGACCGGAGTTCTGCTGTGGCGACCCCTTACTGGGAAAAAGCTGAAAGAACAACAACCACAACAGCATATATATGTGTGTGTGCGTGTGTGTGTGTGTGTGTGTGTGTGTGTGTGTGTGTGTGTGTGTGTGTGTGTATGTGTGTGTGTGTATGTCTGTGTGCATATGTTTGAATGTATAGTTTGGATATCTCACATTACTAATCTTAATTTTGTTTTGATACTTAGCTATCAAGTAGGTGCCCACATTGTTCTTTGAGACACACTCCTACTTAACACACAAAGAAATGAGTCAATGTTTTGATGTATTGAATACGTTTTCTGGAACAGGGGCATATGCAGCCATGTTGTTTCTTCCTTAATGAGTTCATCCTATACTCTTTTAATTGCTTCTTATGTTTATATAATATTACATAGGATTAATAACAAGCATTATTGTTATTATTATTATTATTATCATGTGTTGCCACAAACAGAATTCACAACCAATATATGACCACAGTACTTGACCTCCTGGTATGTCTAACCACATTTCCATACTATAAGTTACTGTACATTCAAGATAACTTCATAAATTTTGAAACTGTTGAAAAGCGACATGTTCTGTTGTCTTATAAAAATCATTTAGTTCCTCCACAGCTGTTCATATCTAGAACCAATTCGTGTATTGTAAACCTCTCGGTAAATAAAGGATGCTTTGGAACTAGACTTCTTACCGTAGTCTGTTGTAAATTTGAAGAGACTTGCATCTTTCACTTTTTGTGGTTTTTCCATTTCTAGATCTTACTGAAACAGTGCCGTGCATTCCTGATCACTTGTCTAGTTGTGTGCCTCTGAAAAGGGATAAGTAGAACCCTGCTTTTACACTGTTTCCATTGGGCTTTTAAACAATCTCTTCCATCATATATTCATTCAGCCTATTACTTTATTAAACAGGCCTTTGCATCTGAATGCTGTAGCATCCTTTTCTTATTTGTATTGACAACTTACCTGCAGTCTGATGAAATCAATCATGAATCATTGTATTTTACAGAATTCATTAAAAAATCACCATTTATCATATTTGTTTGTATTGAAGCATGTAGTTTGTTTATTTATTTATTTTTTAGCTATGCTATAATTCTGAAACTTGCTTGCCTGGTTGGGGGGGGGGTATGATCGGGGTTATGACCCCGTAATAAGATATGCCTTCTAGACCTGTGCGTGATTCTTCAACTTCATATCCCTATTGTATGAATAAGTCACTTAACACCTTGACATTGGATGAGAGCAGACTGGGTCTTCACTAGATAAAATATTACTTTAATATACTGATATTGTTGTCAGTGTAGAGACCAACAGTAGTAGCTGTCGAGTCATGTGAGCACTACATACAGCACAGGTGATTGTGCTCAGCAGGAAACTTATCCGTACTAGGTGTGCAATGTCTTAGAAAGAAGCAGAGTGTACAGAGGCGTAACGTGACTGAATGAGTCAGAAAGTTTCAGATGTACCATGGACCTGAAGGCAAGAATAGATGACAAGGAAGACAAAATAATTAAAGACAAGGCAAGTGCAAACATAAAGCAGTGTATACTAAACAAGGCTAATGGATGAGAGAGTATGAATTTTAGGCCTTGAGAGAGAGAGAATGCAGATTTCTTGTGGTATTTTGAAATTAAAAATAGTGTCTGAAATAAATAACTAGATGAGCGCTAGTAAGCATGTATTTCATTGATATGTTGTGTGGAGGTTTTCTCCCCAGGCCTCAGCTGAAAATAGGCATCCCTGCCCAATCTGATTTTCCTGTTAAACAAATGTAAAATAAAATAAAGAAATAAATAAGCAAGGTTTATAAGGTTTATTATTTATGGGATTGTGGGTTACTTACAGTGTAATGAATGGGCATGTTAAGCAGATCAAGCACCCCTTATATTACAACCGTTTCTGTATTTCAGTCACAGATATTTGCTGTTATACATGCATGTCTCATCTGGTTAAAGCCATGTATAATTAATGGAGACATGCATGGTGGGGGTAGATGGATTTGATATGGTATCAGAGGGAATAGAGTTATAATTTGCCCACATACAGCTGGATGTAGGTGGGGTATTCTCATTTTTGGGAATGAGATGTTTGGTACACATACTAGTATCTAAAGGGAATGACAAGGAGCTGACAGTAATCTTGACTGAGTTGTGTTGGTCATTCATGAAGAGAACCTGTAACTACTTTATCGTGTAGCCGTAAATCAGAAAGCCAAGTCAGGATATTACCGTTAATATTCCATCATAATGTTGATGATCTCATTTTGGAATGTAAACAATCATTCTTTGGTGGTGATCAAAGGGAAGTAGATTGTAGATCTACTGTACATTCTTATCTCTAAAGCTTTTAATACCATATGTCCAGCTTTTAGTGGCAGTTTGAGATAGCTGTCTAAGAGAAATGAATAACAGTTGTGGTCTTTTAGAGCATCTTCATTTGTAATAATGTCACAGACTAGCAAAAACCAGGAGCCTCACGCAAAATGTGAGATTTGACCTCATCGCACCCTTCGTTAACATGCTGCCCTATTAATGAGTTGGCTTTTGACCATAATCCATGGTCATTCTGAGCTAAAGGTTTTTACCTGACTGCCCTAGACTTTAATGGCCACAGTTTATACCAGTCACATTATGTGTAGCTGTATGTGGTAGAGGAGAAATGTTAGCGTTTGAAAGGCAGACATAGATGAGATTAAAGTGCTGCTTTTGTAAAAAAAAACAGGTACATTTTGATTGTGTAACATCCTTGGCATTCAGATGGTTAAGGCACACCCAGACAAGACAGTAGTAGATTCTGACTTTAAGATTTGTCCTTGTATCGTCATGTACTATAATTGTTTAGATGTGTTCTTGTTTTGCCTTCCTTTGTTACCGTTGTTCTTTTTTAAGTCACTACAGGAGCTGCTGGCCATTAAGCACCAACAAGAACTGGCTGAGAAGGAGCACAGGCTTGAGCAGCAGCGACAGGAGCAGGAGCTTGAGCGACATCGCAGGGAGCAACAATTGCTGTATCTCAGAAGTAAAGAACGAAGCCGAGAAAGTAAAAGTGTACGAGGTAAATATCATGTCAAATTTTTATACTCGTATATTAATCAAATCTTGAATTTCTTGGCACATCAGCATATTGGGAAGCCTTCCCTAACAGAAAAATGAGATGGACTTAAACTGATTTGTTATGACTAAGTTCTAACAATAAGACGGATGTAAATAACTCATGAGTTGAGATTTCCTTTTGAAAAGAAGGCTTTTGTCATATTCTGTTGTGTGCATCTAAAATAGCACTGATGTTGCTGTACTAGTCAGAAGGTAGATGTGAGGAGGAAGAGGAGGAGTCACATATCTTGTGTTTTATGCTATTCCAACAACTCTCTGTCCTCTTGTTAACATTTATTTTGGAGATTAGTGTCAATGCTGAAAAGGAAAGGTTTAAATACCTGCTTATTTTACACTAAAGCTGTAAATCAACTAAATGAGAATGCCATTAGATATACAAAGCTAACTGCTTTCTCACAGTTGCTACAGTTCTGCCTAAATCATACTTTGTTTGGAGTATTAATATCATCATATTAATCCTTTGAGTGGTTGTTACAGGACTCAAAAAATAAAATCTATGGCAACATAAACCCCATGTAATAAAAATGGTGTAGGAAACACCTTCAACTACCAGATCTCCGAAAAAAAGCGGATATATTCTAACTTGATTTTAAATAGAATAGAATAGCTGGGTTTAACACCATACTAATCTGACTCATTTGTGCCATCTGAGAGTGAAACAGGACCACTGTCCTTACGACATTAACTTGATATTTTTGAACTAAATAAACTAAGCATTTTTGTTCTCTAATATGCATTATATATTATTTTAATTCAACTCATTATTACCTGGCAGTTGTAAATCTTATATGTAGATTGGATAAGGTAGGCTATTTAGGAGACGAAATGGGCAGGTTCAAAACTCATTTCCATTTACTAGTGGTACTATATAATTAATCATCGGAATATGAGAAAAGGAACTTAATGATAGCCAGACTAAAGGTTCTTAACTAAATTAAAGTGCAGATCATACTCTTTTACAAATTCCAGGGATCATGTCAGATAGACAAAGACAGTTTCAGTGAATGCAAAAAGAATGAATACTGTTCACCAAAATTACTTTCACCAACAGTGGAGTCTTCATTTTTCTCTGTTGTAGTTGCAACCTTGAAGTTAGTAAATGTAAGGTTATGGCATTGTGGGGGGTGCTCTCCCCCCGACATGGGCATGGAGGGGGCTTGCCCTCTTAAATACAATGTCTAATGTTTGCCAAAAGTAGTTCTTGGCAAATGTTTTTTGATTTGTTTGCATTCACCGAAACTATTGTTGGCAACTCAACATGAATCCCACATTCCGTTATCCTCAATCAATAAAACTGTTGTACATATAATATTAATAGCTTAATTATGTGACCTAAATTGTAATACATTGCCTCTTTGAAACCAGGTACATTTCATTACTGAAAAATTAGAAACTCCTTCATTAATGAGAATTTGATACCTAAACTGGGTTCTCAAAGTATACTTGAAAGTTACCTTCCATGTAAAGATCTTTACAATTATATTTAATCCAGTGGACTGGTATCTTCAATGTCTGCCTAAATACTCTTAATATGAGCAGATACGCTGTGTATTAGGTATATTTAAAAGAAAAACAGTTTGCTCATACAAATAAAATAGGCATCAGTTTAGAGTGCAAGAACCACTACATTAAATATCACCTGCATATATATATATATAGAAGAGACTGAGACAAGAAGGGTATTTCAAAAAGCTTATTGGAAGACTAGCACTTTGCTAGGCATATATCCTACCTGTCCTAACCAGCCTTCATTCTGATGCTAGTTTTTTAAATATATATATATATATATATATATATATATATATATATATATATATATATATATATTTTTTTTTTATCTTTTATATTTCCTGTGTAGCTCTACCAAGACAGTTAGCCATCTGGAGATGATATCCCTAGTTAACACAAATTACTATCTGCTATTGCATGCAGTCAGGTAAATTGTTTGACTGTATTATATCTACAATAAATACTATAACATTTCTTTTCTGTCATCTTAGATTTACATAGTTTGGCATTTCCTGCTTGCAAACCTCATATATTTTATACTGTGAACTGATGAATCTAGTTATTTATCAAAGCTTCTACGCAAGTATTCTCAAGTGGAATATTTAATTCCATTACATTTTGGCCCAAAGGGCCTTGTAATATGGCAGTTTGTTTCTTGAAAGAAATCTGCAAAAAACAAAGACTAAAACATGATCTGATGATGTAAATAGTCCTGGAAATAATGATGATACAGGTTTGTCATAGTAGCCAGACTGGAGAGATATAAAGTTGCTGCAGACCAGACAGTTAGGAATGGACAGGAAAAAGTAATGAATTTCTTTATCACTATGTCAAGTAATGATTCATGTAGGTAAGGATATGTGTTAGGGAACTTACAGGAAGGAGCACATTAGTTTAGGAATGTATCGGGAACCAAAACTATAATCGCAGAGGCTTTAGTTTCCCCTGTCAAGTGTGTGTGTGTGTGTGTGTGTGTGTGTGTGTGTGTGTGTGTGTGTGTGTGTGTGTGTGTATGTGTATGTGTATTTGGTAGAAACAGGTCACTTTTTCTTGAGAAAAATGAAGATATGCACACCTTGTGGTAATTAGGTGTCCTTACTTTGGAACAATCATCCCTGATCTTTGTTTCTTATTTTAGTATCCTCTTTTGTCACTCCTTTCAGAACTGCAGATATATTTATACTCTATCCAAGATCTGCCACTACTACTAACTTGGATTTTATATGTACAAGCTTTATGTAGAAGTGCTGTTCCTCTTTCCTCCCCCCTCCCATTGATTGTCTCTTTCACAAAAAGGTCAAAACTTGGCAGCATCCCAGCAGCTGCCCTCTTTGACTGTACAGAGCTGATAAGAATGTCAAGCAAGTTGAATTTTATGTTTTTAAGACTTACCCAAAGCCTGTGACATAGGTAATCATATCCTAATATTACATTATCTTTCCAGCTACAATCTCTCTCTCAGTATTTTTCCATTGGCTGTTGAGTTACATAAATGATAGATCTAAGTTAGTGCAACTGGTTGATGCACTGTCTTCTCTTCATTCAGCACAATCAACAAGAACCTGAAGATCTGTTCTTTGTCATCTTCTTTTCACCATTTGTTTCAGCAGTACAGCTGATGTTGGGGTCTCGCTAAGTTAAGACAGTGTGCGCATGATTCTTTGCTAGCATTTACTACCTCTGACATCCAAAAAATGTCATCACATCTTCAGCTCAGTTTATACGAAAGCAAAACTGGCTGTCAAAATCTGGCCTCTGTCTTAACACTTCAACATTGAAGTTATTTTTTTCTGGAGGGCTGAGATCCTAGCCAACTCGCGCACATATTTACCTGAGCTGCAGATTTTATCCCAAGATAATTTTCTACTTCATTTGTCATTCTTTAAACTTACTGAGAGAAATTTTGAATTCAGAACTGAGATATGACTGATTTGTCAAGTAAGTAGTCCGATGAACCCACCCGTGGCTTGGTCTCTTTTATCATGTTGGACATTTTATAACATATCATCATGTTGCATTTATCAAAGCATTTCTGATATCTTGTCTTTTCCAATGCTGTGTGCATTCTTGCTAGGTTAAACTCTGTAGAGTCTAGCACCTTCAACCATCTTACAGTAAAAGTGGCTGTTTTTTAGACAACTATGGTAGAATATCTACCGCTGTGTTCCTCATATAGACTGAGGAAAAGACTAGAAATTAGACAATATCCTAGAATCGCAAATGATCTTTAATATACCCTCCAGACAAACTCCAAACCTTAAAGTCCCTTTATTTAACTTAAAAGTCTTTACCTCATAATCAGCATGTTGCTTCTACTCTTTTGGCATATGTCCCCAAACTATGTAACAGTCTTTTTGTTATCTGTAAATGGAACTGCTGCTACTTTGGTGGCATTCCCTGTCCTGCATGACTGCTCATTAAAGGCTGGTTACTTCTCTCCTGTGTTTTTATGTAATACTTTCAATGAAAACATGCACTTACAGTTCATTGTATACTGATGTGTGGCCTTCCTAGTGCTTACTCTACATTTATCCTGAACATACTGTTATCCCAGTTGCAGTACTTTTACCCACTGTGTATTATTAGGACTCCTGTATATCTTATTGCATTGTATTACCTGTCACTACATTTTGTTCCATAGTACTTTAATCTTATTATTCTATGTAATTATCCTGTTATCATGATCTGGAGTTTTACTTAGCCTGTCAGATATTATTAGTTATCTATAGATAGATAGATAGATAGATAGATAGATAGATAGACAGGAAGATTGATGTTGCTGGTTAATAAATGCAGAGAGACACAGCTAAAAAAGCATGTATGCATCCTTAGATGTTTTTGTATATATGGGTAATTAATAATAATATCAATTTGTTAATCTGGTAGGCCCATTGGACACACAGCCTCTTTACAGAGGCATCCCAAGAGTAATGTCTGGTTAAGCAATGTATTCAAGGTCACACTATCGGCAAATAAAGGCAGAGGGAATCAAACCCTGTACTACAGGAATTATCACTCACAACCTTAACCCTCTCCTTCATTCTGCCGAATGTTTATTTTATCCACAGAACGTAAGTATTATGGAATGCAGGTTTGGTTTAGCATGGTGATGTCTAAAGAAGGAACATCATCGACATCATAAAAGGGTTCTCATCCAGGAAAAAAGAGGTCATTGTTCCCCTCTACTCGTCACTCATTAGACCCATTATAGAGTACAACACCCCTTTTGTAATGTACCTCACAATACATCTGCAGCAGCTGGAAAGGCCACAGAAGTACCTCACAAAAAGGATTATTGGCCTCAAACAAATGCCCTACACTGACCGCCTCAAAAAACTCCAGCTTTACTCCATAGCATATCGCATACTCCGAGGTGATCTCTGCCTAACATATAAAGCTATGTCAAACCCAGAGCTGTTGGACATGCTACACCCAAAGAAATCGCAATCCCTCCGAGCTACATGCTCTAGGGACCTAAACCTTGTCACCACAATAAACAGGACATGCTGGAGGGATAGATTCCTGTCCCAGAGACTTCCTATACTCTGGAACAAGCTACCCATCTGTGTCAAGCAAAGTTCTTCATTAGCACTCTTCAAGAAAAAAGTTTGATGAGTGGACGGGAAATAGGAAATACACCCCAGGGAACTCTTCTGTGTCTCTGCTGGAGAGTGGCACAGGAAAATAACTTTCTTGGGTGGTGTAAGCTATGGAACCTTGCTGGCTAGGCTTACATAGGCCCTTGGGCCGATAGCCTAGTACCTACCTATGAACCTATGAACCTATGGATATTTTGAAGTTGTTTACATGCTGGAGATTGGAATGCATGTGCTAGTGTAAGTAGATTATGGTTAGAAAAAGACTTAGGTAAGGGGATAAATGTATGTTTTGAGATAGCCAGATGTTAATGCCAAAATGTTCAGATATTTTTCAAGTTTTGGCATTAGGAGAAGGAAAGTGTGTGTCTGTATTTGTGGACTGGGATTAGAGTAAGAGCTAAGCAAGTGGATAGATGTAATGGTGTGCATGCAAGCATGTGTGTGTGTGTGTGTGTGTGTGTGTGTGTGTGTGTGTGTGTGTGTGTGTGTGTGTGTGTGCATGTGTGTGTATCTATATACATAGATGGAGAGATGCACATACATAATGGGTATATGGGAATCATGCAATATTTTGCTTGGGGCTGTTTTAAAATTAGATTTGGCAAATATGTGGTTATGTTCCACTAGCTTCTTGTTTTATCAAATTCTGTCCTTGTGAAAGAGCAAGATTACAGAATGGGCGTTCAGGTGTTCCTTCTTACTCCTACTCTTGTATGACCTCTGGATTATTAAATTTAAGGGTGCAGAACTATGTTTTTATTCATAATATAAAAAAAATTCCTTTTTTGTATTACTTTCCTTTGCTGAGTAGTTAAGGAGTTTTCCCTGCCCCCCCCCCCAAATTGGAATTGCTTTTGACAAAAGTTTCATCATCGATAAATCAAAAATGAATATCTCTCTCTCTCTATATATATATATGTATATATTTATTTTATATATATCTATATATATATATCTATATATATATATATATATATATATATATATATATATATATATATATATATATATATATATATATATATATATATAAATATATATATATATATATATATATATATATATATATATAATAAATATATACATATATATATATATATATATATATATATATATATGTATATATATATATATATATATATACATATATATGCCACAGTGGTGCAGCGATAGCGTTGTCGCCTCACAGCAAGAGTTTTTCCCATTCGATTCTCGGCTGGAGTGCCTTCTGTGTGGAGTCTGCATGTTCTCCCTGCGGTTGGGTGACATTCGAAAGATGTGCGTGAATGGTCATGCCTTCGTTGATGGTTGGGCGTCGGGCTGGCACCTCTGCATCCGTAAAAATCTACTGCCAATCATTAGCGGACTGGAGTTCCGCTGTGGCGAGCTTTAACCGGGAAAAGCTGAAAGAAGAAGAAAGACAACAACATATATATATATATATATATATATATATATATATATATATATATATATATATATATATATATATAGGGTCTATATTAGGAAAGTGAAAAGACGTTTACGCGAATATGTAAACGTCGAATCATATAGTGTGAAGTGGACTTAGATCGAACGTCAAAAACCACGAAAATGGAAATATCGAATTTCCATGGTTGGCCCGTCTGTGGATTAGCTGCATAAGGTAAGTGTTGGATAGTTACAGAGTTTAGGATAGGGTCCGGGTTAAGGTAAGTGCTTAGATAAATAATGTATGTTAGATTTAGTGTAGGGTTAGAGTTAGGGTTTTGTTAAATGTATGTATGTAGGTTATTTATTTTGTTTGTGTATATTTTCGTAGGGGAAGTGTGCGGTAGTTACGGAACTTAGGGTTAGGGAGGAGTTAAGGATAGTGCATAGATAGTATTGTATGTGGGGTTTAGTAGTGTTTGAGATAGGGTTTTGTTAAATGTATGTATGTGGATTATTATTTTTTTTTTTTCGCTGTTTAGTGCATTCGGGATTTTCGCAGTTCGCAGTATAGGAGTCGATGTTTTGGTATTCGTGCATAGGGTTTTTCACTTTCATAATATAGACTGATATATATATATATATATATATATATATATATATATATATATATATATATATATATATATGTATATATATCTTGTTCAAATGACTGAAGTTTCAAAACTTCGAACATCATTGAATATCATATAGCCGAGGACCATATAATCGAAGTTTTGAAACTCGGAACGTTCTGAATGGAGATCACTGTACAGCACTGAACGGGAAATTTACCATGTTCCTCGCTGTAGTGTGATCTCAGAATTGGTGTATTTAATTAGCAGGGGTGTGGGGGGAGCAGTTGGGCTTGCACCTCTGCAAAAACTTAAAAGAAAACTTTTTTTTTTTTTTTTAATTTGATATTCATGCTTTCAAAACTTTGATCATCTGGTCCTCAGCCATATGGTGTTCAAAGTTTTGAAACTTCAATCATCTGAAGTAGATATATAAGATATATATATATATATATATATATATATATATATATATATATATAAACCCATATGAGACTTAAAAAGGAAAGAATGCAAAATGAAAAAAACAAGCTGAAATACTACTAAGGAGAGAATCCTGTAACATGGAGTCATTCTTTTGAAGCCCTATATCAGTAAACCCAATCACAAAATCAGAGCAGTGCTAAGGCTGGGGTTAGCCCACATGAATAAGGTGCAGTGGACTTCACTCACCTGTACCACCTCATTCATGTGTGCTAAAAGGTTGAAATCTGTTTTGTTGAAAAACTGTAGGAGTTATAGTTAATATTGAAAGTGTGAATTAGATTCTTATCCCCTTTCTCCAAAGTAGTTGAAAAAATTCTTGTAGGAAGAACTCCTATTCTCCACACAAAACACCTTCAGTCCTTTTCATAGCACAAACACTGTACCTTAGCCTTTATAGATACTGTCAGTAAAGCTAGATATAATAGCAAACTAGTGTCCTCCTTATTTCTAGACTTGTTTAAAGCCATCAACACAATTTGGCACAGCAAACTTCTACTTCAAATGTCTTCATTAGGTCTATCTCAGCCAACACTTCTGTGGTTCAAAAGCTGCCTATCAAATTAGTACTGGAGTCACTAAAATGGTACTCCACCATCTCTCCATACCTCCCAGTCACCACTGGTGCACCACAAGGCTCTATCCTTGGTCGCCACCTCTTTACCATTCTTTAGCATTCCCACCAACACTCTCCACACATCCTCAAAGCAGGCCTCCCTAATATAATACACGGATGACACCACACTCATATGTACATCTGACAAACTGACATATCTTCATTCAGTTATGTAGGAATCTTGATGAGCCACTGAAACATGGCTTTCTAACTCACAAGAAAGAAACAAACTACTTCTTTTTTCCCAAATCCTACTCGCATGCAAAAAGATTTTAAAACTTCTTTCTTAATCATACAACCATTGAAGTAACTTCTCATAGCAAATTATTATGGATGGCAGTGGATAACCTTAAATTTGACTTTCATATGCAAAATTGCATAAAAGAAACACCTCACCAAAAATTAGAGATGCATTACAGAGCCAAAAACCTTCTCACCAACACAACTAAATTACACTTGCCACTACTTACCTCCTCCTTTCACTACTTTTTGGGCCTTTCATCCTTACTAACCTCCAGGCATTATAAAAATCAAAACTTGAACAATGCAATAAGGTGGCTAAAATTGCAGCAAATATCCCTTTCACAACCCACCACTGTATAGCATTAAAAAGCCTAAATTAGAATCACCTCTTCAACTAACATATGCACAGCTTCTTAGCACCTATAAAATTATCCAGCATCCATCTGCTTGTCCATCACTAAATACCATTTTACACAACTATGTTCCTAGTTGGCCATTACAATCTATTGACCAAAACATCATCTCTATCCACTATCAAATCCTGTAAGTATGGTCTCTACTTATGTTGCTAAGGTCTGGAACTCCTTGCCTGTATCCTTCAGGCCAGTACTTCTCCCCTCCAGTCCTGCAAAAGCATTCTGAAAGCCTTCCTAACCAAAAATCTGACTCTGTTCTGCTTAACCCCAGGATAAACTATATGTCTAAATATGAACAAGTACTTATTCATACCTCACATCTCCTCACACTCCGTTCTTCAATGACTTCCTTACTTCAATCAGTTTCTCTCCCCTGACTTGGTTTTATTGTGGTTGACAAGTAACTGAGAGTTTTAAGTCAAGACTCAATGGCAATAAAAGGGTATTGGGTGATCTGTTGAAACTTAGTTAGTGAATGGGCAATTCAGATAAATCTTGAATCATATGATACATTACGCAGTGGGCATGTCGGTGGTGGTGCAAAGTTCATTTGTGAAATTGTTAAATAAAACATTTACTTTAATGAGAGTATATTTCCAATCTCTAGAATGAAGCTTTGAATATATTAAAAAGCAGGAGTTAGAACTTTTCTGTGACTTCTTCTTGAGTATGTTAGATTTTAAAATGATATAATAATTTGATTATTTGCCCATCTATGTATACTTTAAAGGATTTCCTCAAACTAGCTAATTCAAATTATATCCTTGAAATAAATGTTCTTAAATGTTTTATGTGATACATATTGCTCTGGTCGTACAGCAGTTAGCGTTGTCACCTCACAGCAACAGGTTCTCCCGTTCGATTCTTAGCTGGAGCATCTTCTGTGTGGAGTCTGCATGTCCTCCCCCCAGTCAAGTGATGTTAAAGATATGCAGGTAGGTGCAAGCGTGAATGGGTGTGCCTTCTTTGAAGGTTGGATGCTGGGCTGGCAACTGGGCACCATAAAAATCCACTGCCAGTCCTTAGCGGATGGAAGTTCCAGTGTGGCGACCCCTAACCGGGAAAAGTCGAAAGACTTTTATATCTGTGAAGCAAAATAACAATCTTTTGTTTATATAACATGAGATGATCAATGACGTGTGAAATTGACAATTAACTAAACCCTGTTTAAAAGATTGGGAATGTAACATGAAATAAATCCAAGGGGAAAAAGCTACTGGCTCCAAACAGGTAATGGTGTTAATTTATTGCATATCTGTTAGATGTAAACTTCATAAATTAATCATATTATGTCTGTGTTTCTAAACATATCTAATTGTTGGTATTTCATAACTTAGCATTTGATTCACAACAGATAAATACAAGTAATTAAAATAGTTCTAAGTTAATGAAAGTATAGGACTAATGAAATGAAGGATTACCTGAATTAGTGGTGAACACTATATATTCCCATTTAATTTCTGGTTGTATGATTATCTCTGAAATGGCAACATGCTGATGTAAAACAGTACTCTCAAATAGTTTGAATGTACATATATTTTTCTTCATATTTCATATAGTTGATTTTCACTTGATTCTCCATTACATTGACCTTACTTGTGTGATATGTGTAGAATCAAATCAAAATGTATCATTTCTGTGTGTTTGTTTGAATATGTGTCAGTATGTGCATATACATGAGTATGTGCAGATGTTTGAATGCACGTGTGCCTCTGATTGTACGTGGTTTTGTGTGTGTGTGTGTGTGTGTGTGTGTGTGTGTGTGTGTATGTGTGTGTGTGTGTGTGTGTGTGTGTGTGTGTGTGTGTGTGTGTGTGTGTGTGTGTGTGAGATTTGGATACCGGTGCATTGCTGACTGTTTGAGATCACTAACTGTGAAGTAAAGAGTTTTTCCTTGTTATCCACTATTGTCCAATCTCAGAATTTGTATATTTAATTTGTAGAGGATGTTGGGGATGCAACTTTTTTGTTTTTGTTTTTTCAATGCGTTTACAACATTTCTGTGAAATCAATGTAGTGTGTTCAGTATAGACCCTTTTTTCATTTTTTGTTTATGGTTGAGGAGTTTGCCATCAATCTTTTTAAAATTTTACTTAAAACTGTTCTCTTACAGTGGCATTTTTAAATATTGATCTTTTACAATCCTGTGCATTTTCTCTTAAAGTTGAATTCTTCACAGTACAAATTTTAATGTATTGTATTTTACATTATTAGATTAAGTAACATGTATGAGTATTGTTTATGTGTTGTTTTATACAGTAATATAGAACTGCATAGTATTGTATTTAATTCTGATTGCATTATGCTTATGTCATTTTGTAGCACAGTGATATATAATCAATATATGTTCATTCGTTGTGTTACTAAAATGTACACAGTTATTAGCAGCCTACAATAATTCTGTAATTATAGCCTTTTTTGAAATTTTGTTAATTAAATGTTGATGGATTATCCTTGCTAATTCCTTCTCTGTTATTCTTTTCATGTAACCTGAAGTAAAACATTTGGGTTGATGAATAATTAGCTTGATATCTCTCCTAAAAAAAGTCCTTCATATTATCTTGCCTTTGACATTCTTGTAAGTTCTTGTGCTTTAAGCTTATAGAATGATCATTCAGGTAAGGAAAACAAAGCCTGAACCGCAGTCTTTTTAAATAGGATGAAAAGTAATATCAAACAAAGAAGTTAAAATGAGTTCTGCATTATAGTACAACATTAATCGTCTGGTTATTCACAACATTAATTGTTTTAACTTTTAAACTAGTAAAGAATTAATTTACTTTCTTGCCCCTTTTTCATTAAGAAGTGATTTTGCCACCTGTAATAAAAGTCTTATTAAGTTAAACAATGACTACTAATGCATCTTTTTGGCACAGCAAGCTACAACAACTGAAAGTCCACATCCCTTTATTTTTTTGCTTGTGAATTATTTGTTTATTTTGTGTCACAACTGTTCTCTGGTTGCATGACATATCTGGTTGATTTTTCCAAAGTATATGCAAGAAAAGTTAGTAAAACCTGGGTTTGTACCATGAAATGTTAGTCAAATGAACAGATGGGCAAATATGACAAAGTAGGCTAGCCACAGCATTCAGATATGTTATACTTCAGATGCTTACTCTTGGGTATGGTAAGCTAAGATTTGCAATAGACCATATTGATTTTCCTCCCAGAAGGTTTAACCATACCATGAAAGGCATTGCAGCATTTTGAACTGTAGTGACTAATGGAAACCAAACTCTGACATTGTTTTTATAGACATTCTTTAAAAGCCTTTTTCACAGTTCTGCCTTTGAAATTAAATGAAGAAAACAATCACCTGGATGCTTAATGTTATGTTATGGGTCCAAAAGTACATTGTAGAAAAAAGAAAGCCTGAAAACACAGAATTACTCCATTATTGTGGTAGTCCCCACAGGGCCATTGTTTGATATAAAAACATATAAAACTAACCAGTTATTTAAAAATAGATAGATAGATAGATAGATAGATAGATAGATAGATAGATAGATAGATAGGTAGGTAGACTGAGTGATAGATATTTCCATTCAGTTTCTTGACAGAGTTTCCAAGAATGTGGAATGAAAAACATTTACTGAGATATGAAGTCTGCTGCTGTGTTTAAAGCATAAAGACACCCCTGGCTAGCAAGCTGATATCACCAGTCGCATGCATGATCTAGCTATAGGCCAGTATGTCCTAAGTAGCCCTTCTATTGAAGATTAAACTAATGAGAACAGCAGTGTATGAGTCTGGATATGATAATTAGGAGTGTGTACACCTCGTGTTACAATCAGAAAATGCTTGACTACATCCTCTTTACATTTTTATTCAGTACCCTCCTATACCAGCATTTTTGGCAGAGAGAGCAGAGTGATCAGTGAACATGTCCAGCCCCATTATCACCACCATAATAGCAGTACTTTTTCCCCAAAGGTACCCAGCTTCCCATTAGAAAGTTCTGTAGCCCTCTGCTAATTCTTTTAAGTCCCTGTAGTCCATACATTCCATTTAACATTTTAAAATGTAATCAAGCCTGCATGCAGGTGCCTACTTTTCCATTTTAAGAATGTCTGCCCAGTGGCTCTTCAGCATGAGCCCCTTTGTCAGCTCCTCTGAATAAATGAGAAATGTGGTATCCTGTGCATTTAAAGAAAAGATTATCTGTCACATCCCATGATGCCTAATTAGGAACTGGCCTCATTCAGTACCTCATAGTGATTGTCTGTATAGATATAATGTGTCTGGGTTCTAATTGTTCATAGGTAATGAACTCATACTTAGCTGAACATGCTTTTTTAGCCAATGTTTGCTAAGTTATATGATGTGTGCACCATTCATGTTCTTTATTTTGTGAGCTGCAGACATTAAATTTCTGAAGAATTTCTGCAAAAGGACAAACACATCCTGGCAACACAGCGATAACTTAGCATATTATCAGGTTGGCAGCATACGTTTATATGAGCTGCATCCATCTAGTTTAAACCTTACATTAGAAAGGACTGATGGTAGCTGTATCTCAGTACATACTGTAAATCTGCACACAGAACCACAAATGAATATTAAAGAAAGGATGGGAGAGCACACAGTTAAAAATGACATGTTGCCATCTGAGTAATACACAGGTGCAACTCTGCCAGTCTAGATATACATAAAACCTCTATGGTTCTGTGGGTATGACAGAGTGGAAGTAAATAATGTAGATTGGGTTATAAAGGATTTCTTAAAATTAATATTTATCATCATGACATCTGTACTGTTAGCTTTATGTGAAGAAAATAAGTTATCACCAAAGATATTATCAAACTATTGTGCTAAATAGTAGATTTTTAAAGAAAGCAGGAATGTTTCACGCTAGGCCTAAGTTAATTACGATTACATGATGTTATTTTGGGCAATATCTGCTCCTGCACTTTATTCAACACTTGACAGACACATCTCAGCTTCTTTTCTCCTGCACCTCAGCTTTTGGACCTCTGTGTCTGTCACAACATTGTCATTGAGGGACAAGAGTTTATTGACAGCTGTTGTGATTTTTTTTTTAACTCAGACATCACAGCTGAAGTCAGCAATCATAATTCTGGAGTGATGGATTAGGTGAAGCAGCAAGTCTGAATGTGTCCAACATCAGACTGCAACTGGTTCCACAAAATCCTACCTCACAGGAGAACTGCCTTTGCCACCCCAACCCCCCCCCCCCCAAAAAAAAAAAACAATTCTGGAGGGAAAACAGTCAAAATGAATTACTTAAAATATGTATTTCGCTGGTGTGCATATGTTGGCACCTCTGTCTACAAATTTGAAAAGGAAATGGATAGCAGTCTGCTTTGGGATACAGGGTAATGCATGGGCTAGTGTGTTGTATAACTTGAACATGCTGTGATGCAGTCTTGTATAGACGAATGTGCTTAGCATGAGTTTTTCTTTTATCTTTTGTATTCTATCCTATTAAATATTTTTATCTTTCAGGTCCAGTGAAGTCTTGGTTTTCTTTGTTACAAGTCACCTGCTTGTGTTTTTGATTAGTAGTGTTTTGTTTCTAAGAGGTTGCTGCTTTTTTGGTTTAATAATTTGAACATAAACATTTGCCAGCTGCATTGTTACATTTTCTGCTTCCCATTATTATGAATGATAAACTGTTTAGGTTCACTGTAAACAAAGGACTTGGTGTCATGCAGTTAGGAAACCTTACAATCACTGCCTCAGAGTCACATCTGTCCTGCTGGCATGCATTTGTCATTACATATGATAGACATTTAGAGACAAGAAAGTTTTGTTCAGGAACTGGATCTTTGGCTGAGCAAATTGTTCTGGGTTTTCTTTTGTCATTTTGAATTAGAAGCCACTGATCCCGTGGCTTGTTCTGTCACACAAAATTATGTTCACAAATGCACAGTCGGAATGTCACAGTTACAAATTTTGCTACATAAAATTATTCATTTCTTATCCATATACAGGCTAGCATGGTGACTGACTTTATAGTGTTTACGCATGATGTCCTGGCTACTTACATATTGACATTCTTTGGTGTATTGTCATTGTGTTTTCCTTTGCTGTAAGGTAGAGCCCTCTGTCATCATTCACAGATGTATGTTTATCCTGCTAACTACTGTAAGTGGTTTGCCAGCTGTTACAACACCTCTATAAAACATCTTGATCTGCTGCTAAAGCATGCTTTTCATTTAGTTTATTTTGTGTTTTTGCATTTTGAAACTTCATGTTGTATTTCCTGCTAAATTTGTTTGAACTGTTTCAGTTAACTCTTGGGGCTCTTTGCCTGTCTTGGGTCTACTTAGTCACCAAATCTGTTGCTAAATTACAGAAATCATATTAAGATTTCAAATAAAATAAATTATGTGGGGAGTTTTCTGGGATATTGCAGGACTATTTCTTTAAAGGATCAGAGCAGTATCTCTGCTTTAGGAGATGTGCATGAAATAACAAAAAAAAACATTAAACATACATTAAGTATCAATGTGTCAGAATGCCCCATCAGAGTCCCATAAGGGGATTTCCAGAAAGTCCGATTGTAAATATTGTCTACCTTTGCTCAACTGCAAGAATCAGTAAAAAGGAGCAGGTAGAAATTAAAATCCTTTTTATGACTGACCTATACATATTTCCAAGTTTATGAGCACTTATAGAGGGGGCAGTCACATTCATTTGTGGTAGGTGAGGAAAAAAGACCCCAGAGAAGGATTGTGAGCAGTAAGTTTGCTGGCATGTGCTTTCTGCTTAAAAGCCAGTCATAGCAAAATGTGTTTGAATTTATTTTGTTGAGTGCATTATAAAATATGGCTGAGAAGTTACTGTAATAAAAGCCTTCAGAGATTTGTGCACTGACATATGACAAACAATGGAAAAAGCTTAGGTAGTTCTCAGACAGGCTTGACTATCAATACTGCACTGATTTAACTGATACTTTTACCATGTCACACAACAGCCACAGATAGTGCCTAGTTATTCTTTCCAGAAGCTGCAAATGACATTCTTTGTGTTTTCTTGTGTCTTGCTTTTAGGGGCAGTAGCTAGCACTGAAGTAAAGCAAAAACTCCAAGAGTTCCTGCTAAACAAATCAGCCACAAAAGATTGCAGCAGTAATGGAAGGAGTCATTCCATGAGCCGCCACCCCAAGCTCTGGTACATGTATGTATTAAGCACTCAGTCCTTGCATTTATTCTGAGGCTTGTAATCTTCTGCTTGCTTTCTCAATGCCATGTCTTCCATATTGTTTTCAGCTCTTTATTTCAGTAGTGGTGATCATTTCGCTTAAGTATTAAACTAATGCTTTTTGCTCAAGGAGCTGAAGGAGCACAAAATGTCATCATGCAAAACTCAGATTGTGGCTGCTGGTTTGACAGTTCTTGGTATATAGTGCATTTTAAAAACTGATGTTCAAATACAATATTTCTAGGAGTGCCTTTTGGGAATCACCATTTCTCAAGTTATGATTTCCAGCCCTTACAGAAAGGACTGTAGAACTGTTGTCCTGGGAGAAGAGCAAAACAATCATTTCTTTCTTCTGAATTCTTTCATTCATAATACTGGTAAGGAAGGGATGCTAGGAAGTTCTAGAATACATGCTGCTGATGTTGCCATGTTTGGCACATTGTTAGTATCCTCGTAAGATTCTCATGAATATCAGACTCCATGCTCTGTGGGGTTGTCCCCAGTTAAACTACTTCCAGTAGACAAAACACACTTTTTGCCATTATGAAATATAGGGAACAGAACACCATTTGTTTTCCATGACACATTCTAACAGTTCAACATGATTTTCAAAAAATGCAGTATGGTAGTCTGAAAAATAAATAAAAACTTAACTGGCTCTCCAGTTGGAAATGTAATCATTGGCAAGCATATAGTAATTTTAAAGGTTAGAAACTGGAGTTCATTAAAATGGCCTTTCCCTAAGCTGGGAATATTCCTTTTTCTGCTAAACATTTTGCCCTTTTCTCAGATATGTGTTGTACTCGGCCTACCCTACATTTCCTAATCGTGTTTTTCACTGCCATTTCACAGTGGTACTCTGTACAGCATACTTGGGTATTATATAATAGTCATAGAACAAACCACCAAAAATGAAATACAGATGCTGCTGTGGGAAAGTTTTTCTGCTCAGTCATTCAGATTACTAAATTTTTTATTACCTTTTATAGTTACCTTGGCAATAAAGAACTACCAATAGCTAAAGCTACACTGGCAAACAAAGAATGAAAGATGAAATTGTCCTCTAAAGCAGTAGTGAAAATCATAAATCAGAACTGCGAGAACAACACATGCAGAGGTGGAATGAGGTTTAAAAGAAGGCAGGAACTGAATGAGTTATGCAATGGTTGATTGACAATGACTGGATACATTATAAGTGATTTATAATGTTTGCAACTACAGTTGTATCAACATAGTTTGTAATGTATAATTTTTACAACTGAAATTGTATCAGTATGGTTTGTTTTCATTTATATAAGATTGCCTATGTCATACGTGATAACTTAATAAACATGCTTCTTGCTTAAAAAATTGTTTTAACGTTATTTTATTTTTTCTTCCTTGTCCCTGTTGACTATCAGGCTTTGACAATGGACTGGACTTCCGTCACTCCATGGGTGACAACCAGTTGCATAAGCCATCGTGCTGCCTGTCAATGGGATTTTATGTATGATGTACTGAAAGCAAATTCCATTATGCTGCAAAATCTCTGAGAGCAGTAATATTCATTTATTCTTTCACACATTCTTAGGTTTCATGCTGAATTGAGCTCAGGGTCAAAACAGAGATGTAACTTATCCTAAAACACAATGGACACAAATCACAGAAAAAACTTACCCTTAACAGAGTGCATATCCATTGAGTGAACACATGTATATATATTTGCACATGAAACATATAACTACATAGAGTATAGAGGACCAGCAGTTCACCTCTTATGGATATAGGAGGAAACCTGAGCACCTGGCAAAACTATCTCCAACATATGGGGGGGTGTACAAACTCTACACTGATGACAACCTAACTAAGAAGTAAGGTCTGTAATGCAGGAATACTAACTGGTGTGCCATTTGCACAATGTCATGCAACATGCAACTGAAAATTAACAAATGAACACACACTCAGTTTTGTTTGAAGAATCATGCATAGTTGTAACCACTTTGCTAACGTCTGGAATGTTTCTACTCTCTCTTTTCACAAGGCCTCCTAATCCAAACAGTTAATCATGTGCTCATTTGCTAAAAAGCCATTAGTACAAGTATGTGTTGTAAACAGAATAGCAAGAAAGGTAAATCTCCAATTATTTCCCTGAAAAGGTACGCGGTTGTAATTAAGTAAGTTTAGTGTGTTGCTTGTTCAGAGTACTCTTCTCTTCACCATGTTTTTTAACGTGACATATTTCTTCGTTTTACAATTACACCACTGCACAGTGCTTTCCAGATAGCTCCATGCTAATTTGAATTTAAGGATATCTCTTCTATCATAGTTCACAAAATCTGTAATTTAAACTAAATTGAAATCAAAAGAACAGAAGCATTGCCATGAGGGTTATAGAACCTTTCTATGCTTTAATGCATTTTATAAAAGTCAAACAAAATCCTTCAATTAAATGATTTCAGAGACACGAGAAGACAATTCAGATCAGGAAATGTGGAATTATAAAAGGTATTTGATGTGTTTTTAGTGGTAGATGCAAAGTTAAATGGAATTATACAATTACCCCCCCCCCCATTAATATTCCAAAACGTGCACGCTGATTGGTCTGCGTGCATGTTGTAAATCAGACTTATACTAATGGGAAAAGGTCCGGTCGCCTGGACTTTTTCCATTAGTATAAGTCTTTTTTTACACACTGTCTCACTATGTTAAAGGAGTTTAACATAGCGAGACAGCTTTAAAAAAAGCAACGGAGAATCTCTGTTGCTTTTTTTAAAGCTGTCTCGCTATGTTAAACTCCTTTAATATAGTGAGACAGCTTTAAAAAAGTAACGGAGAGTCTCCATTGCTTTTTTTAAAGCTGTCTCGCTATGTTAAACTCCTTTAACATAGCAAGTCAGTTTGTAAAAAGCAGTGGAGATCTTGCTTTCTCCATTGCTTCCGCCCACAGCTCTGATGTACTGCATAAGCATACGCATGCGCAGTACATCAGAACTGCCGCAGAATACCAGACAGCTGCGGAAGGGCAGCAAGGAGGCATTATACAATGCCATTATTTAAGAAAAGTAATTATTTTTTTTCTTAAATAATGTCATTGTATAATAGCAATAACCCACTTCTAGGTGTGGGTAATGCTGGATTTAACTGCAGACCAACCAAACTCCTCGCAAGTTAGGTATGCCCGGCCAAACTAAGACTTAAAACAACGGCAACGGCCAGCATATGCAGCATAAAGTATTTTATTAAATAAATAAAAAGATGTCAAAACGGCATATAAATGCCAAACAGCCTATAACTTCAAACCGGTTTCGGCTCTATATAGCCTTCTTCAATGAAAAAGCAAAAAGACATCTGTGAACATTCCTTACAATTTATAATTACCATCAACCAATAGCATTTTGGTATAATTCAACCACAAGCTGGTTAGAAAATTAAAGACATGGCAAGTAATAACCATTTAGACCTAACAAAAACTAAACTAGTATGTAATGAAGCCCTATATATATGCAAACAATATACACCAGAAAATAATATATGTATACATAATATCTAAGCATAAATATATATTCATAAGAATACCTCAAGTATATATAAATAAAAAAATGAAGTTATGTATGCATATAGTTATAACAATAGTAAATTCATCAAATTAGTTTAAATGTTAACAACCAAATAACGCAATAATTTGTATAAGAATATTATCAGAAAATTAATAAATAAAGCATCATATATAGTCTATAAAAATTAAATATTACTCCTATATATAATATACATAGATATATGTATCACAATATCAAACACTAACCATGATAATAATAAATATACATATGTATATCCAGTAGACTGTATAACTAATAATAGATGCACAGATACCTAGGCATAAGAAAATTTTTTTTTCGGTTCGCCATAACATAACCATACCTTATTATGAACCACTACATATTTCTATAGCCATTGGTATGCATTCAAAATCAAAATTGAGTTTTACAACTAGCAAATATAACTAGTTGTATATAGTTGTCATACAAATATTATGCCACATACATACATAAGATTTTAATCTACAAATGATCATTCAGCCCTGGGGGAAATAGGGCACCAAGATGGATAATCCAATATTTTTCTTTATTATTAAGTATGGTATGCCACCCTTGTTGATTATTTCGATCCCCCATTATTCTATCAATGACTGTAAACATAAATTTAGCATTCTGATGTTTAACTATATGATAGGGCATTGGTTTCCTTTTTGTTTTTAATGTCACTTCTATGTTCCCCCATCCTGATTCTGAGTGATGTCTGTCCGATGTAAAAAGCTGAACATTGACATTTTGCCAGGTAAATAATCCAGGTACTACTACAGTTACCAAACACCCTAATGTCATAAACTCTGCTAGTATTCATACTGGTAAACTGTTTAAGTTTGGCCACTTGGATACAAGATGTGCAATGGACGCATGGAAATGTACCAACAAGAGTATCCCCAGATATTGTCAACTGTTTATAGGTAGCCCCACCACTTTCCTTGTGCTTGTAATAAGAGAACATAGCTTTTAGATTTTTACCCCTTCTATAAGAGAATTGACATTTAGGGCCCAAGATGTTTCTAAGATGATCATTAGCTAATAATATATTCCAATTCGAATCACGAATGTTTCTAATAACATTATGTTTTTTGCCATAAGTAGTAACAAATCTGACTGTAGATTCAGTCCCTGATTGATGATGCTTCTTGTATTCTAATAGTTGGCTTCTATCCTGGATATCTGACATTCTACTAGCTGATAAAATGTCCAAATAATGATAACCTCTATCCAAAAATCTCTTTTGTAAGACCTCCTTTGCTGATTCAAAATCATTCTTGGATGAACAAATACGTTTTATTCTCAGAAATTGTGATTTTGGTATGTTGCGGACGGTGTGGCGTGGATGCATACTAGATGCATGTAATAGGGTATAGTATTGCAGATATTTCCTATATATTTTGGTACTCAATGTATGGTCATTATTCCTATACACCGTAACATCAAGAAAATTAATAGTGTTAACATCATACGTAACAGTGAAAACAATGCCCCATATGTTACTATTTAAATATTCAACAAATTCCTGCAAATATGTTAAATCTGCACGCCACAACATCCAACAATCATCGAGGTATCTACACCAGATATCCATTTCATCCAAGTATATATTATGCATAGGGTTGTATATCATGCATTCTTCAAGGTATGCCATAAATAGATCTGCATAGATGGGGGCAAAAGATGCCCCCATGGCTGTACCTTGAAGTTGCCAATAACATTCTCCTTGGAAATAGAAAACATTCTTGTTCAGCACATGTTCAGCCATACAAACAAGCAATGTGTTAAATCCTGGTGAATATAAATGGGTATATTCCAACCAATAGTCCAGGGCCTGTAAACCTGCCCAGTGGGGTATGCTGGTATATAAAGACCTCACATCAAGCATGCACATTAACCAATGTGGTTCCAGTTGTGTGTCATTTATAATTTGTAGGAACTGTGTAGTGTCCTGTAACCTGGCTCTGACCTTAGTTAACAAGGGCTTAAGGTGTTGTGTTAAAAACATAGATAAAGGTTCCGTAAGGGAACCTATGCCTGATACTATTGTTCTCCCTGGAGGTTTGGATACTGATTTATGAATTTTAGGAAGCAAATATAAGATTTGTTTTTGAGGGTCATGTACCATTAAATGTCACACTGTGCTAGCTGTAATAATGCTTTCATCCTCTGCTAATTTTAAAAAAAGTGTCAATTTCTTTTTTAAAATTAAGAGTCAGGTCAATAGATATTTTCATATAGCATGTAACATCTGATAACTGTTCTAAGCCTTTCTGAATATAATAATTCATATTTAAAACCACAACCGCCCCTCCTTTGTCAGCCGGTAATATTGCTATGTTCTTATTATTACACAATTCCTCTAGGGCCTTTTTCTCCGATGGGGAGATATTATCTCCCTCAATATGTGACTCTAGATATGGAAAGTGCAACTCCCTTAATACTGATTGTTGAAAGATTAAAACATTTTTATTTATGGGAGGTTGGAATTGTGATTTCAAAAACTTAAAGTCGGTAGATCTTTGAGAACTCACTACAGTATCATCTGAAAAAAATATTTTTAGGTTAAGATTTCAACAAAATTAATAACATCCGACACAATGTTATATTCATTATTAAAAAAGCTTGGTACAAAACCAAGGCCTTTATTGAGCAGATGAATTTGTTCAGTGGTTAGATTTTCATCCGACAAATTTAACACATTGTGATATTCTTGCTCTGTTATCTTAACAGTGCTGTTATCAAGCCCTCAACAGAATCTATTCCGCTTTCCACATTTGTGCTTGTGGCCACCCCGCCACCTTTTTCCCATTCTAAAGGGAGAATTGAATTTGATTTCTTACGCACTGGTGACTCCTGGGGCAAAGCACCTTCACTATCAGTGTAGGAGGATTCTTCTCCCGATGTACTAGTCAGAAATCTATCATTATTTTTCAGAATAGACCTAGGTCTCTTTCTGGTTCTGCCCCTAGTTTTCTGTTGACTTATGTCCATAAATCGGACAGATCTCTTGGTTTCAAAAGGACACCCTTTGTTATAATCAGCAATGTCCCTATTAAACTTTTTGATTTTTCTATCTTTTATTTGTTTCTCAAAGTTAGCCAAGTCTTTGGACAATTTAGTGATTAGACCTTCGTATATTGATAACGACTCATATTTTATGCATTCTTCGCAAATAAGCTTAAACTCAGATAAGTTAGAATCTATCATTCTTTCATAATAGGAAGAAAGAATATTGACAAACATCATGGAAGTTTCCTGTAAAGCTTTATTCCATTCCGTGGTTAGTGTCTAGTATTAGTGTTAGTGTTAGTGTTAGTATTAGTGTCTAGTATTAGTGTTAGTGTTAGTGTTAGTGTGTGAGAAGGTGGCCACAATTCAAAATGTGATTATTTTCTCTGTAAAGAATCTTTAAAGTGGCATTTTGTTTGCCATTTATGGACATGCACATATGAGTATGATTTATTCTCTACAGGTCACCTTTTCCAAAGTAAGATGCTGGTTTCACTGCTTTGCCAGTTACAGTGGTTTGCATTTAACCATGCCTCACACTTTGACACTTGGATCCTACAAATACCACCAAGGCCTCTGTTCATATAACATGCTCAAAAAAATGATAATTTATCAGGATGTCAAGGATATTACACATAGACACTCTTAATATCTAAAGTGCATTCTTGTGACCAGACAACAAAAGCACTATTTGTGGAATATAACATATATGGACATAAGCTGCAACTCATATTCTTATTATGAGGATGGGTGACAGATAGCTTTACAGTGAAGTTTAACTACTCAGTGATATAAATAAAAGTGAAATGGGGAAACTGACACAATTCTTTAGAATTAGGTGCTACAGAAACTATCAACCAGCTTGAATTAATTTGAAAAAGAAAATAATTGTACTTTTGCTGACTGAGCTGATTTTCTTGCTAACAGTATTGATAAGTGAGTCTCCAAAATTATATTGAATCCAAATAACCATCATTACCAGGGTAACAATGCAGGTAGATGGCATGTTTTCTAAAAACTGAAATGCATGCTTATTTGAAGACTGGTTTTACTAAGCTACCTGCACTAATGAGAACAGAAGGTATTACCAGATGAAAATTATCATATGGAAGTGAACCTGGCAATTTCCATAACCATTTTAAAGGTGTATTGCCTGCTTTACTGAGCAGAGCTACACTGCTAATATACATCTTTCCTTCTATTTCAGGGCTGCCCATCACACTTCACTGGACCAGACTTCGCCACCACTGAGTAAAACCTCACCATCTTATAAGTATGCTTTACAAGGGACACAGGATACAAAAGATGACTTTCCATTGCGCAAAACAGGTAAGTTCCTTCAACGTCTTTGCAGTTATATGTGTCTATGCTGCAAAACAAATAATTATTTTGTAGGTTTACTATTTTCGTCTAGTACACCCATGTGTGTGTGTGTGTGTGTGTGTTTGTGCAGCACATCTATGTTTCTGTATTGTGTATATACACACACACATATATATATATATATATATATATATATATATATATATATATATATGTATATATATATATACGTGTGTGTATATATATATATATATATATATATATATATATATATATATATATAGATATGCGTGTGTGTGTGTGTGGTTGTGCAGCACATCTATGTTTCTGTATTGTGTATACACACACACACACACACACACACACACACACACACACACACACACATATATATATATATAGATATACGCGCGTGTGTGTCTGTGTGCACATATATAATCTCTCTCTCTCTCAATCCATGCATCCGTCCATCCATCTTCAGCCCCTTTTGCCATTTTTGCAGATGGGGTCAGGGTGTCACTTCAACAGTGACAATCATCAAGAGCAAAGGTATTTCTCTCTCTCTCTCTATCTCTCTCTCTCTCGCTCTGTATATGTATATACCACCATATATGCACCACCTTACTCATGTGCTAACCTTAACCCTATCCCTAACCCCAACCCTGCATTTTATCTTCCAAAAAACACTTTCCTTAACAGTGCCACTACGCTAGACAAAAAGACGCACATACTTTACATAACACACACACACACACTCACACATGCACACACACACACACACACACACACACACACACACACACACACACACACATATACACATACACACACGAACACTAATACTAACCTGTTACCTAGTTCTTACTCTAACTCTAACCTACAGACACTCATATTAACATATAAATATATATATATATATGTAATGTGTGCGTTTGCACTACATTTCAGCATAATAATATGACAGAAATGAAAGTTGTAATAAAGCCTACTATTAGTCTGTGTGTTTAATTTTATCAAAAAATCAGCAAAATGTGACTTTTTTTCCAACAAAAACTGTACAGGAGTGCAAATTTGAAAGCTGCAACATCAGACAGTCATATCACTTGAAAAAAATATAATAATTTCAGGTTTCAGCATGCAATTAAGTCTAAAAATTTAATTTTTACACTTTCTATCTTTTGTTGCTGAAACTGGAAAGCTGGAAATTAACCCTTAGATATAATTTGTTTCTTTGCTGAGAAATTAAATTCAGCTGTTTAAAAACATTTAAATTATATACATAGCAACCATTTGTGATGTCAGTCACTGAAAATATGGAATGAACACAGAAATCCTCACTTACAACATATTGTAGTAATTCAGTAGTAAAAGAAAAATTAACAGGTTGCAAGATCACATTTGAATAAATGGCATCCATTTTACTTTATTGTCCAATGTGGTATGCAGTCTTTTTAACCCCCAATGTTTCTTTATATTAAGATTTATTTGTTTGTATCCATTTAAATTTGTACAGTGAGGCTGAAAATGCACACATGTGTACACAGGAGAACACTAATGAACTCAAAAGAACCAAAACTAGAACAAAACATACTCCATACAGCTATGCAATGTAATTTATGAATGTTGCAAGAAAGAAAATATATTTTTTTTATCATTCAGGAAAGAGAGGGACTGTGTGGCATTGACGATGAAGAGTAAACAAAAGGGAAGTGAACTAAGAATTGTTCACTTGACAACTTCAAAACAAGGCTGCAATTTGCTATACACACA